>NW_028261382.1:11135297-11347797 GCF_051295495.1 Thamnophis sirtalis | reverse complement strand
ATTTTAAAAGAAACCAGATTTATTAAAGGGGCGGGAATACGGAGTAAGCTGAACAGATGCGTGCTTGCTGAACAAAACTCAGAAGCAGAAGAAAAATGCAGGAATGCTCTTAGCTTGGCAACTGGGCTGGATCATCCGGAAAAAAAAGAAAGAAAGAGGACTTTTGGAGTGTCGAATACGTGATCGATCTGCCTGTACCAAAATCAGTACATAGTTGTTGATGTTTAAAGCCACATCTGAAATACTCGTGAATGTACATAGTTCAGTCTGTTAACACACTGTCAGTCCTAGGGAGGCCGCCATCCTCTTCTGGAATAAATATAAATTCCCATGTGTGTTTTCGGAATTTGGGATAGGATAACAAGAATATGCTCAGTGAGTTTTCCTTACCCATCCAGGGCTCCTAGAAAGCCAGAGTTTGCTAGAAAAGGTTTTGTCTGCATCTCAAGACTTAAGGGGCACGGTGGCTCAGTGGCTAAGATGCTGAGCTTGTCGATCCGAAAGGTTGGCAGTTCAGCGTTTCGAATCCCTAGCGCCGCGTAACGGAATGAGCTCCCGTGACTTGTCCCAGCTTCTGCCAACCTAGCAGTTCGAAAGTATGTAAAAAATGCAAGTAGAAAAATAGGAACCACCTTTGATGGGAAGATAACAGCGTTCCGTGCGCCTTCAGCATTTAGTCATGCCGGCCACATGACCACAGAGACGTCTTCGGACTCCCCACTTAATTCTTTAGGACAGAAAAGCACAATGTTGTTGTTGCAAGTCTGAAACCTTTGGGGAATTGAAGATAATTGTGAGTTCATTCCTGGTTCTACCCTGGAGATCTAGAGCTGTTATCTGCCCAGACCTGCTTGGCTCCAGGAAGACGGCTTGTTCATCTTCTCCAACAAACCTTGCCTTGGGCTCCTAATAACAAAGAGTGTTAAATATTCAATAGCTCTTTAATGTTCCTAGAATAGTTTTCAAGATATAATTAACCAAATAGCAAGAGAAGAATAGATCATGACTAATCCTTGATTTAGTTATCCTCAAGAAGGTAGATAGCAAGGCACTATAAACATCTGTATTGAAGGCACTTCTAGCAAATCAGCCTTTCCAATGGATGCCAACAGAAATGAAAATGTTCATAGCATGTGTGCATATGGGTGTTATATGTGCGTTTGGGAAGATACTCTTGAGAGCAGGCAACAGAATTTCATTTTTAATGGAGATCGGTTTTAAAAAAACACGACAAAGTTATCTTATCAATAGAACTGAAAAAGAGATTTAATCCTGGCTCGACAGTCTAATATGCAAGGAACATCGTTTAGGAATCTATTTTAAAAGACCAGACTAATCAACCATTCGAATTGATTTAATTATTGCCCAACAGAATGACTTTCACACCCTCTTGTGGGTAGTTTATTTAGGGCAAATAGCAAAAAGAGGGCCTCACAAGAATTACTCTGTGGCGGGGGTGTGAAGAACAATAATGTAAAAAAAACCAAACACTGGGTCATCCTTGGCATCCTTTTCTCAACTCATAAAAACTTTGTACGATCCTTGTGAGGCTAAAATGGCATAACTCCACTGTTATCTTGAAAAAGTTTGGGCTGCCGTTATCCTACTTCAGGAAAAACAGATTGAAACTCTCCTGCTAAATGGGGCCCTTCTGATCCACTTCCGCTAGTTCAGCAAATAGCAAGGATGAAGAAGAAGTCCCATCCGCCTAATCCAGGGGTCAGCAACCCCTGGCTCTTTCATCCCTCTGCTGTGGCTCCCTGTTGTCGGTGGGCACCACAATTTTGAGAGAAGCTTCCAGTTGGGAGGGGGGAAAACACAGTGCACCAGGAGGAGATTTCTGGCAAGGGGTGGGTTTTCTCCGAACGCGCTTCAAGATGCTGGTCGTTACCTTTAAAGCCCTACATGGCTTGGGACCTGGATACCTACGGGACTGCCTCCTGCCACACACCTCCCAACGACCTATAAGATCGCACAGATTGGGCCTCCTTTGGGTACCATCGACCGGACAATGCCGGTTGGCGACTACCCGGGGGAGGTCTTTCTCTGTAGCTGCCCCGGCCCTGTGGAACGATCTTCCCACAGAGATCCGGACCCTTCCCATTCTCCCGGCCTTCTGTAAAGCCACTAAAACCTGGCTGTTTCGGCAGGCCTGGGGCTGTTGACCCCAAAATATGGTCCAGCCCCACTCAGAATGGAGTGCATAATTTGTTTTTTTAAATCTATTCTTTCTTCTTCTTTTTTGATTTATTGTATTGTTAGCCGCCCGGAGTCCCACGGGATTGGGCGGCATACAAATGTTATTAAACTTCAAACTTCCAGTCAGCTCTGCAATTGGTAGGGCTTTCGGTTAGGACAGATAGAGGAAAAAGGACTCAGCACTAGGAGGAGACTCTGATGGGGGAACCGGATTTCTGGTTGGCTCCAGCACTGAACTTCCAGTTAGGACCTTTGCACCTCTTGGAGTGTTTAAGGTTGCCAACCCCTGATCTGGAGCAGAGGTGCTCAGCCTTGGCAGTTTTAAAATGTGTGGACTCCCAGAATTCTCCATTCCCAAGGTTAAGAAACAAGAATTAGAAATCAGGGTGATCAGGATTGACTGAATGAATGTATTTGATGCTTTCTTTTCTGAAAGGAGGGTATGTCTTGGATACTGTATATCAGGCCATGGTTTACAGACAGCAATAGTGATAGTGACAAAATCCCAATATTCTGTGATGTGTTAATTCAGCGATGGACACCCAGACATTTTTGGAGACATCTGGACTGCATTATTGTCCACAGAGGAGCAGAATGTAAGTGCCAGGAGATATGCACAGGTAACTCTGTTGGTTTTGCAGAGATGTAGCATGCTTGGATGTAGGGACGTGGTGGCTCGGTGGCTAAGACGCTGAGCTTGTCGATCAGAAAGGTCGGTAGTTCGAATCCCTAGTGCTACATAATGGAGTGAGCTCCCATTACATGTCCCAGATTCTGCCAACCTAGTAGTTTGAAAGCATGTAAAAATGCAGCTAGAAAAATAGGGACCATCTTTTGATGATATTCCACTTCTTCTTTCTGCTTAATTTTCAATGTTAATCTATTCATTTCTGCACAATCTAGTATCTTCTTAACTATTTCTTCATCTCGAGACACCATGGATGTTTTTTATTGTCATGTTCTGTGTATGAGACTTTATACACAGTTTTACTTACTACCTTAGGGGCTACTAGCATGAATTCTGAAAACTTGCTTTTAATTTTTAAGCGTCTTAGGATATTGCAGCTCTTGTTCGAATCTTGCATGCATCCAACAGTTGTCTTCAAAATCAGGGTCATGCCCTTTGTGTTCTTCCTATCTGATGATCTCTTTTCTTCCCTGCTCTGCTAGTTAGCACTAGAAATATTAGTTGGGGAATATCGTGCAACAGAAAAACCAGGGTGTTGGCAATTGTTACGTTTCGAATCCACAGTTAGATGATTAACGTTCCCCAGGACTTTCTCATTAGATGTGAGAATTCCTAACTGAATTAAGGGGAATTTAAAATATGAATTTGAGTTTCATGTTCGGCTAGCATCTGCTTAATATCCTTCACTTCCTTAAATAATTCACGTGTCAGTAAATTACTGGGCTCAGCCTGCCCTAAAAATTATTATGGTCCCTAAACATAAAATTTAGCTATAAAGAAATGTTAAGGTCATCCAGCAGTCTAATTTTATCCCGAGGCTATTAGGCATCTTTTTCAAGAAATTAATTTGGGGGTCTAATGTTGCCTCCCTCCCTGAGTCCCTGTACACTCTCACACGGGAGGGTGTGTATGTGTACATGTGTGAGAGAAAAGGACTGTAAGTCCAAGAAAAAACAAACCAGGTCGCTTGTCTTTTTCTAGTTTAATGAAAAGAACAACTAAGGGAGACAAGATAGCAGTCTTCCAATATCTCAGGGGCTGCCACAAAGAAGAGGGAGTCAAGCTATTCTCCAAAGCACATGAAGGCAGCATAAGAAGCAACGGATGGAAACTAATCAAGGAGAGAACCAACCTAGAACTAAAGAGAAATTTCCTGAGAGTTAGAACAATTAACCAGTGGAACTGCTTGCCTCCGGAAGTTGTGGATGTTCCAACAGGTTTTTAAGAAGATGGTTGGAAAACCATTTGTCTGGAATAGTATAGGGCCATGATGGTGAACCTATGGGATGCGTGTCAGAGGTGGCACACAGAGCTCTCTCTGTGCGCATGTGCGCCATCACCCGCTGCTCTTCTGGTTTCCAGCACGAACATCAGAGGCAGTATGCTGCTGGTTCACACCGGTTCAGGTGGTGCAAGGTTCCGCCTACCCACCTAGATGTTATCACGGACCTTCTGCGCAGGTCCAGATGCTCCCGCTACCGAACCGGTAGTGAAGAAAATAGGATACCATTACTGACGCGCATGCACACTGGCCAGCTGGTCTTCATGGGCGCCAGAGCACCGGAAAACAGCCTGCAAAATGCCCCCCAAACAGGTTGTTTTTTCTGGCCGTTCTCAGGCTGTTTTGGGGGCTGTTTTTGGCCCGAAAACAGCTTGAAAACAGCCCAAAAAACTACCTGAAACTGCCCCAAAAGCAGGCATGTGCACACCAGCCAGCTGGTCTTTGGGTTTCCAGTTCTACGGCGCATGCACATGCATGCATGCGTGTTCTGACCCCCTCGTTCCACATCAAAGTACACTCCGAGCCAAAGATGAGTTACGGCATTTAATTAACAGACAGACAGGTCCTTGGCAGCAAACCAGCACAGACAATCTTGGGCAGCAATAAACACAGATAAGGCTTGGCAGCAATCCAGCCTGCCAAGCTCACAGTAATGTCCTCCGACATTCAATCCTGTGTTGACTTCTGCAAAGAGGGGCGTCTGCACAAGGAGTCTTTTTATAGTCTGGAGAGGAGCCTAATGACCACCAGCTGAGTGCAATTACCTCCTGTAACTGCGCAACTGTTCCTGACGCCTAGTAGCTCTTTGATGGCGTGCATCCAGGAACAACTCACTACTGGCATCGGGCTCACTCTCCCTTGTCTCCTCCCCACTGGTCCAAGGCTCAGGCGCCTCCTGGTGGCCAACCAGCCTCTCTGCGCCCTGCTCGGAGTTGGAACCCTGTCCAGGGTCCTCCACATCCTCCAGAGCCGACTCATCGGGCCCCTCGCTGTCGGAGTCTGGTGGCAGCTCCAACGGCTCCTGCTGGGCCACAACACACGCGTGTTCAGGTTTGGACACTCTGTGCTGAAAAGATTTGCCATCACTGATATCATGTCTCCTGAAGGGTTGCTAAATGAACTGTTGTAAGTTGAGGAGTACCTCTATGACAATTGAATAAGCCAAAGCTAAGCGAACCATGAGTTAATTTGTAGTCTGTCGGTAACTCCTCTTGTACTATTTGCTTCCTACCTTCTTTCTCTTTGGATGTGCTAGCGGAGACTATTGTGAACTGCTTGTTCATCAGTGGTAAAAGATCTGGCTAGGTCTGATTAGAATTAAAGAAAAAAAAGATTTGGGGAGTAGCTAGACTGTGGACCTCCAGTGGCTGTCTAGCATTGCTTTATTTATGATCTTTTTCTGGCTCACACGCGCCACTCTTGCAATAAAATGAGATTTTTGGAAAGAAAAAAAAAGGAAGGTTAGATTGCAATTTCATCTTTCCTGGAACCCTGCTTTCATGAGTTGAAACAAGCAAATAGATGCAAATTTGGCCTAATTTGTTTGGGCTTGCAAATCAGTATATTGTTTTTTAAATTATCATTGTGCCAAGTCATGAGAAGTAACTGTTTTATTCATGTTCTGCTGATGGGCAAGGAATTCTGTATCATTTAATTCCAGCTCGATGCAAAATTTTAAAACTATTTGAAATGGAAATGGAAAACTTATGCACGATTAACCTCCTTCCCTTTTCTGTTTACTTTATCTGTTCTATGTCTTGCTTTTTTGAGTCACTTGTTAAACAACAACCAAATACGCAGAGAGCAAGATTTTGTTTTCTTCTTTTCAAAGTAAACCATACCTCTAGGTTAGAGATAAAAAATAAACATCTATAAAATTATGTTAGTGTCAACCTTTTTTGTTGTTGTTTTTAACTATTTTTTACTTTTCTTTTAGTAAGATACTTTAAATCACCTTTATCTTTTGAGGATCCTTAGAAATGCTGCTGCTGTTTGGGGTTAAGGCAGGTTCCTTCACCTGTTTTAAAATCTAGAAGACATTAACAGAATAACATTAACAGAGTTGGGAGGGATCTTTAGAGGTCTTCTAGTCCAACCCCCTCCTCAGGCAGGAAACCCCATACCATTTCAGACAAATGGTTGTCCAATCAAGAAAAAGCTCCAGTGATGGAGCACCCACAACTTCTGGAAGCAAATTGTTCCACTGATTAATTATTTCTGCCAGGATTTCTCCTTAGTTCTAGGTTGCTCCTCTCCTTGATTAATTTCCATCCATTGCTTCTTGTTCTATCCTCGGGTGCTTTGGAGAATAGTTTAACTCCCTCTTCTTTGTGGCAACCCCTGAGATATTGGAACACTTCTATCATGTCTCCCCTGGTCCTTCTTTTTCATTAAACTAGACATACCCAATTCTAGCAACCATTCTTTATATGCTTGATCCTCTAGTCCCCCAATCCTCTTTGTGGCTCTTCTCTGCACTCTTTCCAGAATCTCAGCATCTTTTTTACATCGTGGCGACCAAAACTGGATGCAATATTCCAAGTGTGGCCATACCAAGGCCTTATAAAGTGGTATTAACATTTCACATGATTTTGATATTGTCCCTTTATTAATGCAGTCTAGGAGTATGTTGGCTTTTTGGCAGCTACAGCTGACTGCTGGCTCCTGTTTAAGTGATTGTCCACTAGGACTCCAAGATCTAATTACTACGCTACAAAATTTTACTTTCGTGGAAGAAAGAAATCTGGTAGAAACCACACATCATGACTGGCAGTGGTGGGATTCAAATAATTTAACAACCGGTTCTCTGTCCTAATGACCAGATGGGTAGGCGGGGCTTAGTGGTCATGTGACCATGTGGGCGTGGCCAACTCAACTTTACTCAGGTGGATGGGCACTTTGCCTTAGCTTTTATATTGTAATAAGGGGTTAACCAGAGAGGCAGTTTCTGTAAGCAGGGCAATAAAGATGAGGCTAGAAACAACACCAGAATGTTTCCTTCCTGCCTTCCTTACAGGATTAGCCCTGTAAAATGCGAAAAAACCAAAAGAAGATTTCTTCCAACAACCGGTTCTTTGAGCCTCTTAGAAAGTTAAGAACCGGTTCTCCCGAATAGGGGAGAACTGGCTGAATCCCACCACTGATCACTGGGCAAAAAATTATCTCGCCATGATGGCTCTTTTGGTTATCTGAATAGTCCTTCAGCTCCAGAATGAAATGCTTGTCTGCTCTTGTCTAAACGCTCTTAAATTTAACCAACACAATAGTTTTAAGTAGTAGGTTTTCTTACAAAGCCTTACAAAGATATGCCAGGGACTGGAGTCAGATCTTTTGTCTATGTTCTGATCCAGGTGTCCTCAAAAACCAAGAAGCAAAGTCTTGGTCCCAGCAAAAACCCTTTTATTTACATGGCTGTGAATTCCTTTCATTCAGAATTCCAAGGCTTAGCAAACAGTCTTTCAGAGGAATATTTATCCACACGAACCTGATCTCGTTTGGAGAGCTGCCAAATAACTAGTTTCCAAATGCAGGGCAAGGCAAAACTTGGCACAGAGTCTCTTATAGTCACAAACAGAACTTTCCACTCTTGAAACGACCGAAGGAACAAATTGTTTCCTGCAAAAGCCCCCTCCCCATTCATTCCTTTTTTGTTTCCTATGGGAGGGGCCAATCACCTCCAAGGTGTGGCTTTACTTTTTTTTTTTTTTTTAGAGATTTTATTAATATTTGTAGGCCGCCCTTTTCCCTGAGGGGACTCAGGGCGGCTCACATAAAATCAGGGAGGGGGAATACGAAACAATGACGAAGACACATATAATAAAAGTAATAAGCAACATACATTCATCATTCGGGAGGGGCGGCTATCCTTGTCCCCAGGCCTGACGGGCTAGCCAGTTCTTAAGGGCTGTGCGGAAGGCCTGGACGGTGGCGAGGGTACGAATCTCCACGGGGAGTTCGTTCCAAAGGGTCGGGGCTACTACTGAGAAGGCCCTCCTCCTTGTGGTTGCCAGCCGGCACTGGCTGGCCGATGGGATACGGAGGAGGCCCAACCTGTGAGATCTAATTGGTCGCAGGGAGATACTTCCAAGTCGACCCTGCTTCCTTAGTTGTTCTTGTCTTCTTGCAGCTCTGCGCATGAGCTCATTGGGAACAGGCTCCAGCTGTTCCTCTGCCTCACTGCTTTCCTCAGCCTCCAGGACTGGCCCATGTTCCTCCCCAACCTCCTCACTGTCTGATTCTGCTGCCAGCTCTGCTGGCTACTGGCAGGCCTACTAAACAGGAGTTCTCTACTGAATTATAGGCCTGTGTTTGATGCGGTTCATTCATCACGCTGAAACATACTGTGGTGGTTCAGGTTTTGGCTTAGCATGTTGTGTGAATAAGGCAACTGCGGCTTGCATGGCTTGATCGCATGTGTGAAATCAAACATTGTGTTAGGTGAAGGGGATGGCATTGAGCTCCTCATTGCGCTGAATTCACGATGATGAACAATCAGAGCTTTGACTTTGTTGTTGTTGTTTTCCTTTGAGTTTGTTTTTATTCCAGTGGTGAAATTAAAAAAATTGTCCCTACCGGTTCTATGGGCGTGGCTTGGTGGTCAGGTGACCACTATTACTATTACTATTTATTAAATTTATAGGCCGCCCAATCCTGGAGGACTCCAGGCGGCTTACAGAAATAGAAATATTAAGAAAAGATTAAAAACAAATAAAACAAATAACACAGCAGATTAAGAGACACAACATGCACCCAGTCTAAGCGGGGCTGGACCTCAATCAAGAGGTCAACATCCCCAGGCCTGCTGGAATAGCCAGGTTTTAATAGCTTTTCGGAAGGCCATGAGTGGGTAGGGTCCGGATCTCTGGGGGTAGCTCATTCCATAGGAGTGTGTGGCTGCACAACCGACTCACACACAATGTAAAAGCAGCTGGACTTCACACACAACGGCCCCTGCAACAAGCAGGAAGCTCACAGACAATCAAACACACCTGATTGTCGCACAGCTAATTGCCGGAACTTTTAAAAACTTTTTAAAGCATTTTTTTTTACTACCGGTTCAGGCAAACTGGCCCGAACTGGTAGCAATTCATCCCTGTTCTATTCCCTTTTCATTATGGCGATGGGAGTGGTAAGACCATTTTTTTCCATCTGAGAACCTTTCCTTGGCTACGTCTACTAAGGAAGAGCAAACAGTGGTGTTTTTTTTTCTCCTGGGATCTCTCATTTTCTTATTGCCGTCTTCCCCATCAACAAACATTACGACTGGGCAATGAATGCCTTGTGAAAATCGCCTGGTTTAAAGGGCCGAACGAACCTAAATAGCTGGCACAGATACCAGCGAGAGGCACTTCCTTTCCAACAGAGAGCAAACATTTGTAGCTGTCCACATTGTGTCATTTCGTGCCCTGAAGAGGAGCATCCAGTTTATTTGGTTCTTTGAAACACAAGCTGGTTTTTATACTACCTTCTCCAAATTTTAGCTTGGAGGAGACATAAAGGGACTGAGCCAATCATGGAGGTCCGTGAAAACTTTCATCTTGGAAATTCCATGACCGAGTCTGTTTTTCTTTCCCTCCTGGAAAACAGGGCGCATCCTTTGAGGAGGAAACCTTGATGTCTTAAGCTTTGCAGGCCCTTATGAAATTCTTGGAATGGCCCTCCCTTTCCAAAATGGCTTTTGCTGAATGTGACTCGCGGACACAGCTATTAATTAATATTGTTGTTCGGTGATTTGCATTTCAAGAGAAAGGGGAAATAGAAGAATAAGAGAGTTGGAAGGGACCTTGGAGGTCTTCTAGTCCAACCCTCTGCTTAGGCAGGAAACCCTACACCACTTCAGGCAAATGGTGAAGAGCCGAGGTGGCACAGTGGTTAGGGTGCAGTACTGCAGGCCACTTCAGCTGACTGTTATCTGCAGTTCAGCGGTTCTAATCTCACCGGCTCAAGGTTGACTCAGCCTTCCATCCTTCCGAGGTGGGTGAAATGAGGACCCAGACTGTGGGGGCAATATGCTGACTCTGTAAACCGCTTAGAGAGGGCTGAAAGCCCTATGAAGCGGTATATAAGTCTAACTGCTATTGCTATTGCTAAATGATTATCCAACCTCTTCTTAAAAACTTCCAGTGTTGAAGCACCCACAACTTCTGGAGGCAAGTTGTTCCACTGATTAATTATTCTGTCAGGAAATTTCTCCTTAGTTCTAGGTTGCTTCTCTCCTTGATTAGTTTCCACCCATTGCTTCTTGTCCTGCCCTCAGGTGCTTTGGAGAATAATTTCGCTCCCTTTTCTTTGTGGCAGCCCCTGAGATATTGGAACACTGCTATCATGTCTCCCCTAGTCCTTCTTTTCATTAAATGAGACATGCCTGATTTCTGCAACCGTCCTTCGTATTTTTTTTTAGTCTCCAGTCCCCTAATCCTCTTTGTTGCTCTTCTCTGCACTCTTTCTAGAGTGAGATCTTTCTAGAGTCTTTTTCCAGACACCAGCTGGAATGGATTGCAAATGCCTGAAGCCCATTGCTAGGCATTTAACAAGCATCCCTTGCAGAAGCTGAGCTTGGTGGGCTGATCTTCCGAGCTTCAGCCTCAAGTGAAGCCGCAGCAAAGTGACACCATCCCCTGGGATGGCAGAGCTGCAGCAGGAGGTCATCTTGCATGGGATCAACTTTGATAGGTTCCTTTTGTGGTTCGCCAGTGGCCAGCAGAGCTGGCAGCAGATTCGGACAGTGAGGAAGTTGTGGAGGAACATGGGCCAGTCCTGGAGTCTGGGGAAGGCTCTGATGAGGGCTCTGTGTCAGAGGCAGAGAGGGGGCAAGAGCCGTATGCCAGTTATCAGCTGCCTTCAGAGTCAGACATCAGTGAGGCAGATGAACAGCTGGAGCCTGTTCCCAGTGTGCGCATGTGCAGAGTTGCCAGACAAAGGGAACAGCTAAAGAACAGGGGTCGACTTAGGAGTAAGGCCACAGGTGGACGATGAATGGCCCCTCCCAGAGGAAATAAAAGAGGAGCAAAAGGGGAGTGGAGTTTGCAGGAGACAATTAGCTCGCTTAATTGGTTCGTGACTCTCCGAGACTCCTTGCCAAATTCTGCAGATATCCGCCTGTCAGCTCTCCAAGCCAGATAAGGTCTGTGGCTGTAAATCTTCCTTTGAAAGACTTTACCTGGATGTGAATGAGCAGAATTCACAGTCAATTAATAAAAGGGTTTTTTGTTGGGACAAGGTGTTTGCTTCATGCTCTTGGGAAGCCTCGGTCAGAACAGTTCCATAAGACTGGAAGCCTAAAGCAAGACCCTTCCCTGGTTTTCAGTGGGGTTTTTTTTTGTTGGCTACCTCTTGCTATTCTAAATTCCTACTGTTTTGTTAAGCTTCTGAGGAACCTGGCCTGTTTAAAGCAACCTTTTAAGAATGACATTGACAAAAGACGAAGGAGGAAAAGCTCCCCCTGTTTTTCCCTTTTACTGCCATCTCTCTGATGTGCAGAGTTGTTTCCCCTTCCAGTAAGTTTATTTTGGAAACCAATTCGAGTTACTGTTGGCATTCTCTGAGGCTTCCCTGGCAGAGTTTACGTGAGCTGCTGCATTCATAATGGAGTTCCTATTTCGTTCTCTCCCTCCGCTAAAGGGCAGCCGTTGGTTGGCATGGATGCCTGTGTGAAAATGCGCTTCCCACTCGCATCCTTGTAGCCTAAACCTGCAACTGGTATTTAATTTTGAAGTTATATAAAGCATCAGAGATGCAAGAATAAAACATACCTACGCAAACCAGCAGGATTTTTCTGGCTGAAAGAATTCTCAACCGTCCTACAATAGTTTGGGACTTTATGCCACATTTCACAGAATAGAATAGAATCGTGAAGCTGGGAGGGATCTTGGAGGTCTTCTAGCCCAACCCTCTGCCCAAGGCAGGAGACCTTATAAGAATAGCAATAGCCCTTAGGCTTCTATATTGACCCACACTACTTTATAGCAGGGATCACCAACTGGTGGTCTATGAAAACGTTTTGGGAGAAAAATTATTTGCATTTATAATCCTTGCCTCTTTAAGCAAGGAAAGGAAAAGAGAACCAGGTTGTCCTCAGCAGAGGAAAATATGTAAATGTAACAAAGGTTAGAGGGGAGGGAAGGAGGACAGTAGGGAAGTCAGGATGGAGAGGAGAAAGGAGAGGAATAGGAAAGGCAGAAGAAGGGGGGAAGGATAAAGAGGAGGAAGAGAAAGAAGAGAAGGGAAAGAAGGTGGGAAGAAAGAAGGAGAGAAGAAAGAGAAGAAACTGGGGGAGGAAGGAGGGAGGGAAGAGGAGAGGGTAGTAAAGAGGGAAAGAGGGAGGGAAAGAAAGAGAGAAGGAATGTTGAAAGGAAGGAAGGAAGGAGGGAGGAAAGGAGAGAGATTAAGAGAAAAGGAAGGAGGAGGGAAAGAGGAAGGGAAGGAGGGAAGGTATGTGAGAAGGAGGGGGGGATCGAGGGAGGGAAAGGAGGGGGAAGGAAAGGAGGAAAGGAGAAAAGAAAGGAGGGAAGGCAGGGGAGAAGGAAGTAAGGGGGGGAGGGAAGAAAAGGGTATGGAAAAGAAAGAAATGAGGGAAGAGAAGAGGGAGGGAAGGAATAAGATACCTAACCTTTGATGTTTATATGATTTGATAGTATGGGAATATCTTGAAATGTAGTTGTATTGTTTTTTACAAGTTATGGATGTTGTATTTTCGTGTTACCAATAAAATCTTATTTTAAAAAAAAAGAAAAAAAAGAAAACGTTTTGGCAGAAAAAATATTTGCATTTTTTATATTACACTAAATCAGAGGTCCTCAAACTGTGGCCCCTGGGCCGGGTACATGCAATGAACGCTTGTGTTGCTGCAGAGAGTCTCCCCCTTCGGGGTCTTTTTGTGCGGGGCAGAGGGGGGCAGAAATTCCGACTTGGGGTCTGCTTCAGCCTCCTGGTGGGGGGCTTTGGGCGAAGGCTGGAGGGAAGCACTGTTGGTGGCAAAGAGCCGGAGGGCCTCGTTCCAGTGGGACTGCATCATGGCCTGGAACTGGCTGACCATCTCAGCCCGCTGAGCCTCCAGGCACCGGTACCTGGCCTTGCACTCCCACGGGTCTTCCCTCTGCTTGGAAAGCCTATGCTCGTAGTCCTCAGTGAGGTGCTTCTGCTGAGCCACCTTCTCAGTCAGATCCAATTCAAACTGAGCCAGCTGTTTTGCAAACTCTTTCTGTTGGTGGCTGCTTAGCTCCAACAACTCCCGAGCTCCATTTTCAGCAGCAACGGCCTCCTGCAACCCTCCGCCAGCGAAAATGGAGTTTGGAGGGCCACGTGCAGCCCTCCTGAACTCCATTTTCACTGGCAGAGGAACCGTGGCCCAGTCCTTTGCTGTTTCCAGGGTGGCCCTGAGGCCCGCGTGCCTTGAGTTTGATACCCCTGACATAGCCGAGGTGGCGCAGTGGTTAGAGTGCAGCACTGCAGGCTACTTTAGCTGACTGCAGTTCTGCAGTTCGGCTGTTCAAATCTCACCGGCTCAGGGTTGACTTAGCCTTCCATCCTTCCGAGGTGGGTAAAATGAGGACCCGGATTGTTGTTGGGGGCAATATGCTGACTCTGTAAACCGCTTAGAGAGGGCTGAAAGCCCTATGAAGTGGTATATAAGTCTAACTGCTATTGCTATTGCTAGAGGTTTGGGAACATCTACTTTATCTCTCTCTCATAGAGGTAAAGGTTCCCCTCACACATATGTGCTTGTCGTTCCCAACTCTAGGGGGTGGTGGTCATCTCCGTTTCAAAGTCGAAGAGCCAGTGCTGTCCGGAGACATCTCGGTGGTCATTTGGCCAACATGACTAAACACCGAAGGGGCATGAAACCCTGTTACCTTCCCACCAAAGGTTTTCCTATTTTTCTACTTGCATTTTTACATGCTTTCGAACTGCTAGGTTGGCAGAAGCTGGGACAAGTAACAGGAGCTCACTCCGTTATGCGGCGCTAGGGATTTGAACCGTCGAACTGCCCACCTTTCTGATCGACAAGCTCAGTGTCTTAGCCACTGAGCCACCACATCCCTAAATCTTTCTCTCATACACACATACATATCACATTTCCTTGCATCCCACCCCGACCCCCACCAGTTCCCTAGATTGTATCGCTCTTTCTTCTGAGAAATAGCTGGCCTCCGCTTCTGGTGTGCGAAACGCCTTCGCCTCGAATGTATCTCCAATTATGGGCCATTTGGAAGCAGCCACTGCTGACCTTGCTTGGCAGATGGCGGCTAGACTGTTTTGGAAACGAGATGCAGGGAATTGAACACAATGCCCTCGCACTCTGGCTGGTGTTTTTATTCTCTCTTTCCACCTCCCTTCAGGTCTGCTTCGTTTTTTTACGAGGGATGCTTCAGCTCCTTGGCAAGCCAGAAGATTCCCCAAGTCTTGTTTAGTCTTAGGCTGATATTTAAATAGCAAGCCAGCGCTAAGGTGACGAGCAAAGATTAGAAGCGGCTGTGGAGGAGGAGATGGTAAATCAGCTGCTTTATGAGCAGAAGGCTGGAGGGTGACTTTTTGCAATAAAAGAAAAGGTCAGGTAGTGGGTGAGGATGAAGTTTCTGGCTGAAGCGCTGGACAGACGCTGTGGGTGAGGGTGGAGCAGTCTTTCTCAACCATTTTTTAGCAAGGACAAAACCCTGGAAATAATTTTAAGGTTTCAAGGAACTCTTGAATGAAAACCAGTGTATTATATCTCTGGCTAGCATGACAGAATAGGCAAAATTTAAAGATCCCCCCCCCCCCCCCAATCACAATCTTTCTTGCAACCCTGGAATTCCATGAAATCTCTCTTGAGAAAAGTTGGTGTAAAGTCGGCAACCTTAAACACTCAAAAAGTCACAAAGGTCCTAATTGGAAGTCCCCGTTCAATTCTAGAGCTGACCGGAGGTCCTGTTCCCCCACCATAGAGTTGCCTCCAAGCGTGGCATCCTTTTCCCTCTGCTGACCGGAAGTCCGGTTTCCCCACCATAGAGTCTCCTCCTAACGCAGCATCCTTTTCCTTTTACTGACTGGAAGTCTGGTTCCCCTACCATAGAGTCTCCTCCTAGCGCAGCATCCTTTTTCCTTTTACTGACCAGTAACACTGACCAGGAGCCACAGCAGAGGGATGAAAGAGCCACATGCGGCTCCAGAGCCACTGGTTGCTGATGCCCAGGGTAGACAGAGCTGGGCTTCATGGTGTTGGTCTATGGCAACTTCCCAGGATAAAGTTGCCACAGCCCAGGGCCATGTGATCCTCTTGTGTGACCATCGGACAAGCACAGCCAATGAGGAAGCCAGATTCACTTCACAATGATATTATTAACTTAACAACTGCAGTGATTTTGTGGTGAGAAAGGTTTTTAAAATGGAGCAAAGCTCCCTCAACAAATGTCTCATTTAGCAGCGTAAATTTGGGGTTCCCCTTATGGTCATCCACTGAGGACTACCTGTAGTTGGAATTGATGTGGGGCAGAGCTGCCCCATTGTTGGGGGTTTGTTTGTAGGAAGAAATAAGAGACGCGGTGGCTCAGGGGCTAAGACGCTGAGCTTGTCGATCAGAAAGGACAGCAGTTCAGCGGTTCGAATCCCTAGTGCCGCGTAACGGAGTGAGCTTCTGTCACTTGTCCCAGTTTCTGCCAATCTAGCAGTTCTAAAGCATATAACAAATGCAAGTAGGAAAATAGGAACCACCTTTGGTGGGAAGGGAACAGCGTTCCATGCATCTTCGGTGTTTAGTCATGCCAGCCACAAGACCACGGAGACGTCTTCATACTGCGCCGGCTCTTCGGCTTTGAAAAGAAGATGAGCACCGCCCTCTAGAGTCGGGAATGACTAGCACATATGTGCGAGGGGAACTTTTACCTTTACCTTTTAGAAATATGAAATGAGGAAACAAATCAAGATAACAGCAAGGCTAGAGATAAGTCCAGGCAATCTGGAGGCCTTCCATATTTCTGAGTTCAGCTAGGGGTGTGTGTGAGCATGCAGATTTCAGAACGATGGTTAATGTTTAACCTGACGCACTGTTTTCGACAGAGAGGGAAGTATGTGCAAAATGCCGATTGTGCAAATCCAGGAACGTTGATTGGCAGATTTAATAGCTATCGTGTGGTCTTGCTTAAACTCAGCTTGATAGCACGGCTACATTGTTTTTACCCCAGTGGACCGAGATAGTGAAGGAGAATGATTTTTCCCAACAGGGGCAGCCATAGTATCTGGAATAAATATTTTATATTGGCCAAGAAAAGTTCATAGGGGAAATGAAGAATTTTAATGGCAGGGGGTGTTAGACCATTCCTGGGGTCATCTGTAATGCTGACACTTGAGTCTCGTGTATGATTAATTCTTTTGTTGACTTGGCGCCAAAAAAACATCCACCGATGTATTGGAAGGTCACGACATGTTAGGAGAGATGGAATTTTCACTGGCCTAGATTTATTAGCTGATATCAGTTAGTGGCCAGAATGCTGAGTTGACATATCCCGCAAAGCTAAGGTTTATTTAATTGATTTAATTTTGGCTTATAGCATGCTGTGTAAATTCCACCCGTGTACTTTTGCAAACCCATGTAGTTGTTAAGGTTGGGTAGAAACACTGTTCGTGGGGGGGGAGGGGCGTGGAGGTAAGGCGATTGTTGGGCCAAGAATGCGATGCATCTATAGGAATTTTAATTGCCCCTGTGGAACTCATAAAAATAATTTGGGACCTGCTCTTGTTTAGCATTAGGGTAGAGAAAAGCTTTTCCAGGCCTATAAACCTGTAATAATTGCAGAATGGATGTTCTGTTTGTTGTCAATGTTCTACCACTATAATTTCAGCCTCTTGTCTTATCTTTGCATCCATTCTTTGCGTAATGGGTGTGGTGGCCTAACCTCTTGTCCAAGGCTGGATCAAATTGCTGATCATTTGATGGAGGGCAAAGACTTTCAGTAGGTTCTGCCTTGTGAGGAAGATCAGAAGAGGAGTTTTTAGGAAAGGATAAAGATAGCTGGTGAAGTTGGGTGAAAAAAAATTGGACACGTCATGAATACAAAAGGACAACAAGTCAGCAACAGCCCAGGTCTTTTTTCTTTGCCAGCTTTGAGGACAGGAAAAGTGGATCACATCGTCAAAATATTCATTCATGCAATGAATGAATTCAATTGGCCTGACTTAATCATGTGCCCATATCTTCTTAATCATGTGCATCTTCCAGAATGCGACAACATGCAGTAGCCAATTCACCATGGCCAACTCATCATGGTTAACTCACCATGGCCAATTCATCATGATCAATCCGCCATGGCCAACTCATGATGGTCAACTTGCTATGGCCAACTCATCATGATCAATCTGCCATGGCCAACTCATGATGGTCAACTTGCCATGGCCAACTCATCATGATCAATCTGCCATGGCCAACTCATGATGGTCAACTTGCCATGGCCAACTCATCATGGTTAACTCACCATGGCCAACTCATCATGATCAATCCGCCATGGCCAACTCATGATGGTCAACTCACCATGGCCAACTCACCAAAGGATAACTCACTGCGGGACAATTCAACAGTTCAATTTAATTATTTTAAATGGTTAAATAATTATTTTATTTTTTCTCATTTGCATTTCATTCTCTCTCTCCTTTGGTATTCTTTCTTCAATGATTCTAGTCCATCATTTCTTCGATATTAGTGTAACTCTTGTCCCACAGTGAGTGGCCCCATGGCGAATTGTTCCATGGCGAGCTGGCCGTGGTAAGTTGGGTGCGGCGAGTTCACCATGGTGAATTGGCTGTGGCAAGTTGGTTATGGGCAAGTTGTCTTCTGCTTCTTCCATAATGCTGGAGATCTTAATTTTGCTTTTCATGAACTGAAGGGAGAATAGCTCTGCTAGCAGACCTTGGGTCTTGCAAAATGATTTACAAAGTTGAAGATTCCTTTCTCATGATGAAAGATTTGCAATCAGAGAACCGATCTGTGTGTCTGCTACTGTTGATTCTTATCAACAGTCTCCTAGACTTTCCTCTAGTGAAATTGGCAGTGAAGGCCAACCTAATAAATCTGCATATCTCATCCTGTCTTGAGCCAATGATAGCAAAAGTTGCCAGAGACACTCGCAAAAAGAGCTTCTCTTCAATGCTTTGTTGCAAGTCTGTTAAGATGAAATCTGAACAGAGATGCAAATTAACTAGTTGGCCTAAAATGGTTACAATGGGAAGTGTCCAAATTGCTTTGGGTAAGATTGAAAGGAATGTTAACACTTGGAATCCTTCACTCGAATATATTAGCTTGGGTTCAGGAGGTGGAATGCATTAAAAAGAGATCTTGGCACAAGATATAATTTAGAAAGAGTGGTTATACCATTCTCGCTAGGGATGGAATAAAATCTGGAAGAAACATGGAGATGCTGTTTTCAGCAAGAACCATTGATCTTGTAGAATGATGGCAACTAGAAAATATGAGCTACTGCATGTCAACCACAATCCATTTTGCACCTTCCTATCCAGGTTCCTCTATCAGTTTTGTAGCATTTAGAAGAAAAGGGGACATCTCAACCAGCTTGTTCTTCTAATACTAGCTGTGGCATGAATTGATTATGCTTTATGGGCTAATAAGATGGAGATGTGGACTTCAACAAGAGAGAGGTTTGAAGAAAGACCTCTGTTCATTACTCCAGCATAGATGGTCTTCTTTATTCTCCAAGTGGTGTCAGCTGTAGGATGATTCCTTGATTGAACAGAAGAGATAGCATCTCTTTGTTGCTGTCTTCCTTTCCAGTTTAATCTGTTTAGGAACACAGCAGCTTTGCCATGCTAGCCAATGGGAAGAAGTATAAGAAATAAGTCTCCTATTAGGTCTTTTCCAATAGACGCAAACTCATTGGAGGTACATCATAAAAATAGTAGTTTTTCTTCCCCCGTCTTGCTACCCACCAGCTGGTTTGGGACTACAACTCCCAGAATTGCCAGTCAGAGTGTTAGAACATCTGGAGAACACCAGACAGGGAACTCCTATTAATTTTTCCAGGCTCCCTATTGCATTGGAATAATAATATTGCTCTAGTAATATTGAGCTTTGAATGGGAATAACATAACAAAAACAACACAGCAAAACAAGACAATTGCAGGACTATAATAGTTTCTTTCTTTCTTTTTCTTTCTCTTTCTTTCTTTCTTTCTTTCTTTCTTTCCCTCTCTCTTTCATCTCACTTCTTCTTTCTTCTTCTACTCTCTTTCTTCACTGAATTAGAATAATAGTTTGAGTTTGAGTTTGAGTTTTATTTCATTTATATGCCGCCCTTTTCCCTAAGGGGACTCAGGGCGGCTCACAACTCAAAAAGGGAAGGGGGGATACAAACAGTTTAACAAGAACACAAAACTATACATAGTTAAAAAGCACAACAATCATACCATTCGAGATAGGGGCAGCAGATCTTTAGCCCCAGGCCTGTCGGAACAGCCAGGTTTTAAGGGCTATGCGGAAGGCCTGGAGGGTGATGAGGGTACGAATCTCCACGGGGAGCAGACACAGAGAAGGCCCTCCTCCGAGTAGTCGCCAGTTGGCACTGGCCGGCGGATGGAATTCGGAGGAGGCCTAATCTGTGGGATCTAATCGGTCTAGAGGAGGTAATTGGCAGCAGGCGGTCTCTCAAGTACCCAGGTCCAATACCATGAAGGGCTTTATAAGTGATGACTAGCGCCTTGAAGCGTATCCGGAGACCAATAGGCAGCCAGTGCAGCTCGCGGAGGATAGGTGTTACGTGGGTGAACCGAGGTGCACCCACAATCGCTCATGCGGCTGCATTCTGGACAAGCTGAAGTCGCCGAATACTCTTCAAGGGCTGCCCCATGTAGAGCACGTTGCAGTAGTCCAGTCTGGAGGTCACAAGGGCGCGAGTGACTGTTGTGAGATAATAGTTTTCTTTAATCTGTGCAGAGCTACAGTATATATGATTAATTCCTGGATCTGTGCTAACCAGCAAACATAGTTGGCTGTGGAGCATCCAATTTTCTCCCTCCTTCATTAGGGTGGGATGATGCCAGTAAAGAAAGAAAACTAGATGAGATGCATCTCCCCCCCCCCCCCGCTTTGTTTTTCAAAATGCGAAGAATTAGGAATTAACTCTAGGAAATTAATAACATGTGCTAAAGAGAAAGAAAGAGAGAGACCAATTGATAGTTGAGGGACACTTTGAAACAAGCAACAGCAGCGTTGAGCACATGCGTACTCCGCTAAGCCTCTCTGTATCCTACTTCCTTTTGAGTGTTATTCTTCTTTTCTGCTTTCTAAATTCTTAATCGCCCAATGATTAAATTCCTTGCTGGTGATACACTCAAGTGGGAGAGCAGAGTTAATACACCGAGGCTTGAGGCAGCCTGTTGCAGACATGCCTAGCTTAATAGGGACTTTTCTCTCTCTCCTCTTTTCCTCTTATGAGCAATTGTATTTGTCTTCAGAGGGAGAAAGAGGAAGAAGGTGGAAATGAAGCTTGAAGAGCTCTTAGGAGTTGCTGTTTTGTTGGCAACAAGGGTGCCAGTGAACTTCAATAATAGCTCTACTTTATAAGAAAATCTAGGGATGCAGTGGCTAAGACGCTGAGCTTGTCAGTCAGAAAGATCGGCGGTTCGAAGCCCTAGCACCTTGTAATGGAGTGAGCTCCCGTTACTTGTCCCACCTTCTGCCAACCTAGCAGTTTGAAAGCATGTAAAAACAATTAATCAATGGAACAACTTGCCTCCAAAAGTAGTGAATGCTCCAACACTGGACATTTTTAAGAAGATGTTGGATAACCATTTGTCTGAAGTCGTGTAGGGTTTCCTACCTAAGCAGGGTGTTGGACTAGAAGACCTCCAAAGTCCCTTCCAACTCTTATTACTCTATTCTAATGTATTCAGTTCCTTTTGCTAGCTGCTTCCAAGAAGACGAAAACAGAGCTATAGTGAGTTTATTTAAAAAGAAGGAAGAAAAAAATAAACACATTGGTGTGAAACGTTAAGCAAAAGAGTTATTTTAGGTTTGAGATTCTTGCTGCTGGGATCTTTTTTAAAGCTGATTGTAGCTTTGGGGTTTAGATATCTTTTGTGTACTGTGCTCTGCAGAACTTTACAGAGATTTAATACTGAGCTCTGTTTCTTCAAGAGCAAACATTTAGAATGGAAACCAGAGGGAGAAACAGCTTTCCAATAATAAAAAGTGGAGGGGAGGAAAGAAAAGCCATCTGTGATGCGGAATAGATCCTATTCCTCAAAGGAGTTGCAGATAGAGATATCAGCTTCTGGATTTCTCTGTGTCTTGGAGAAGAACTCTGTGATTTCTTGAAAGCCAAATAACTTTCAAGTGTTTTTTGCACCAGACAAAAATATAGCCAGTAAAGTTTTTTTTTAAAAGCAGAATTATTAGGGAGAAGGATTTTGTTGTTAGTTGCAAAGTCATGTCTGACCCATCGCAACCCCATAGACAACGTTCCTCCAGGCCTTCCTATCCTCTACTATCCTCTGGAGTCCATTTAAGCTCACACCCACTGCTTCGGTGACTCCATCCAGTCACTTCATTCTCTGTTGTCCCCTTCTTCTCTTGTCCTCAATCTTTCCCAGCATTAGGCTCTTCTCCAGGGATTCCTTCCTTCTCATTAGGTGGCCAAAGTATTTGGGTTTCATCTTCTGGATAAAGAGCAGTCAGAGTTGATCTCTAGGACTAACCGGTTTGATCACCTTGCAGTCCAAGGGACTCGCAGGAGTCTTCTCCAGCACCAGAGTGCATGGATCCTTAGAAGAATTCTAACGTGATTCTAAAGATAAAGGTAAAGGTTCCCCTCGCACATATGTGCTAGTCATTCCCGACTCTAGGAGGCAGTGTTCATCTCTGTTTCAAAGCCGAAGAGCCAGCACTGTCCGAAGACGTCTCTATGGTCATGAGCTGGCATGACTAAACACTGAAGGCACACAGAATGCTGTTACCTTCCCACCAAAGGTGGTTCCTATTTTTCTACTTGCATTTTACGTGCTTTCGAACTGCTGGGTTGGCAGAAGCTGGGACAAGTAACAGGAGCTCATTCTGTTACGCTGGTGCTAGGGATTCGAACTGCCAAACTGACGATTTTTCCGATCCACAAGCTCAGCATCTTAGCGTCCCTAAGATGATTCTCAAGCTTTATTAATAACTAAGGAAGCATAGGGCAAATTTTTAATCCTCTCTTTAAATCCTGATTAGCAAATCTCTCAGATTGTTTTTTTTAAAAAAAAAACAAGGAAAAAGATGAAAGAATATGTTCTAAATTTCAGAACATTTAGAACAGAAGCCGGAGTGAAATTCATAGGCTACCCTTCTGTAATTTTCTCTGGCAATAGTCCTGTTGTTTTTTTAGTTTCAGCCTGTGGCTTATGCATAAATAGACACCCATGGAGAGATGCTGTTTTTAAGTTAGACCTGCTGTAAATTCCTGCCAGGGGAAGAGGTTGGCAGGCGTGACTCTGGAGTTGTCTGCTGTAGGCGTGAGCTGTTGGCTTGCAACCAAGGGGCACGGTTATTATTACATTTTGGTGAGTAAAGATGGCAAGGAGAATGGCACCAGCATGACCGCCCCAGGGGAGAGTAAGTTTGGAAACTTTCGGCCAATGTTCAACCTGCGTGGATTAATATTAATAGTTGTGTTAAGTTTCTCCAAGACCAAACATGTCTACCTTAATACAATTTACCACCCACATTTGCTAGAAAATAGCCCTGCCAGAATTCAATGGTTCTAGGGCTCCAAGCCAAAGGAACCCAACCAATAGCAATAGCAGTTAGACATATACCGCTTCATAGGGCTTTCAGCCCTCTCTAAGCGGTTTACAGAGTCAGCATATTGCCCCCACAGTCTGGGTCCTCATTTTACCCACCTCGGAAGGATGGAAGGCTGAGTCAACTTTGAGCCGGTGAGATTTGAACTGCTGAACTGCAAATAACAGTCAGCTGAAGTGGCCTGCAGTACTGCACCCTAACCACTGCGCCACCTCGGCTCACCTTCCTCTATTCTGTAGGGGGGGAAACATGGATTTTGAAAAGCAAAGCTTCAAAAACTTATAGTTTTGGAAAAGAAGACTTTTGAAAGAAAAGGTTTGCTTTCCTTCATGAAAAGATTCTATTTTTTTTTCTAAAGGGTCAGCTAATTTAAATGCAGGTAGTCCTTGACTTATGGCCACCATTCAGCCCATCATTTCTGTTGCTAAGTGAGACATTGCTTAGGTGAGTTTTGTTTCCTTGTACGGGCTTTCTTGCTACACTTGTTATGTGATTCACTGCAGTTGTTAAGTGAGTATCCTGTTTGTGAAGTGAATCTGGCTTCCCCGTTGACTTTGCTTCTCGGAAAGTCACCAAAGGGGATCCTTTGACCCCAGGACGGTCATAAATATGAAGCACCTGAATTTTGATCACATGACCACAGGGATGTTGCAACCGTCAGAAGTGTGAGAAACAGTCATAAGTCACTTTTTTTCCAGTGCTGTTGCAACTTTGGGTGCTCACTAAATCAACTGTTGCAAGTTGACGATTACCAGTATTTATTTACTTAATTTGCTTGTTAAAAGTATGGGCCACTCATCTCACCGTCCAAAGTGACTCTGGGCAACTAGAATAGGATAAGTGTTCTGACCCCCACCTTGCTCATTCAGAAACTACAGCCAAACAGAACTTCAAAGGAAATATTTTTATCAGTCCTGGGTTTTGCTGGCTGCGAGCCCAAAATAAACGCAGATAAATTCTCTGGCAAAAAGTTAGACAGCAAATGCAAAAACAAACTCTTACACCAAACCACTTCTCCAAGTTGGTTTCTCTGAATCATGAACACAAACGGGGAACCTTGACTAGAACAGGAACGGAATGGAACGTTGACTTCTGCAACTAGGGCGTGGCACTATTAGTCTTTTATCCCCAGGAGGAGATCCTTAATGAGCCACAGCTGCTTGTTATCCTCTCCTGTGAGCATCCTGAAACCACTCACAGGAGGTTTCTGTGTCAGAGTCTGATAGCAGCTCCAAAGGCTCCTACCGAGCCACAACAGATAAGGATAGAGAGATTTGCTTTGTACCGAATCAAGATTCAGAGCTACAATTGATCAGCAGTAAGCTTTCAGGATTTGATTTGGAATGTTTTTTTAGATGTATTTGGAAAATTGGTGATTTCAGTATGGAAAACAGGATCTAGGATAGTAATGGCGAATCTTTTCGTCACACGGAAATAGCACGCATGCACATATGCACATTTACTGGGGCCGCGCTCTGAAAAAGCCGAACTTCTGGGTTCTAATGTGCACGTGCGCCCAATGATCAGCTGGTTGGGGCACATGTGCATGCAGGTTTTCAATGCTGCTACATGCGTGAAGGCATCGCACTCTGGAAAAGCCAAACTTCCAGGTACTGGCACGCATGCACACCTCGCAATCAGCTGGCCGGTGGGCAGGTGCCCACCGGCTTTCGCCACTGCCCTTTGCACGGACAGCTGATCATCATGCGCTCGTGTGGGCCAGAAACCTGGAAGACAGGCAAGGCTGCATGTGCTGGGCAACATTGCTTCGCACGCTACTTTGGGCACACGTGGCACATGTTCGCCATCATGGATCTAGGACAATTTGTTGCAGGAGAACTCGCCCTGGCTAATTTGCTGCTGGACAAGAGTTATACTAATATTGAAGAAATGGAGGAATAGGATTATTATATAAAGGAGGCCCCAAAACTGAACTTTCTTGTTTCTGCCTTTTGGAGACATTTCGCTACTCATCCAAGAAGCTTCTTCAGCTCTGACAGGATAGTGGGGGATGGAAGGATTGATGGATTGATCCCCATTATCCTCCGTGCTAAAGAAGCTTCTTGGATGAGAAATAAAAAGAAAAAAACAAGGAAGTCCAGTTGCCTCCTGAAAAAAAGCACTTTGGGACAACCGTGACTGAGAATCTCTACAGACTTTTTCGATAAAGGACATGCTACAGAGTGGCGTTTGGAAGATATCGGCCTGGCAGCTCTCCAAGGCTGATAAAGATCTGTAGTTGTGAAATCTCTTGAAAGACTGTTGGCCGGGACTTTGCTGGAGAGGAATTCCTTTTAACCTAAATAAAAGAGGTTTTATTGGGACGAGGAGTCGGCTTCATGATCTTGGGAAGCCTAGGCCAGAACACTTGTTGGTTCTAGAGCTTTCTTAACTCACCTACAGAACAGGTGCATTTTATAAACTCAGTTAAACTTAAACTCAGTTTTGAACTTTGGGGGCTACTGTGGTTCAGATAACAACAGCAAGCACAATAAACACCGGCTAATAATAGTAACCATTGCACAAGCAAGCTCACAGTTTTAACCACATGTTTGTGCTTGATTTCAGAAAAATAATAATAGGAAATGGCTTTAAAGGAGTCTAATCCTTTCCTGAAGTGCGTGTGGAGAAAATAGACACACTGTCCTGAAAAGAGACGTCTGCATTGCAAAACCCCAAGCGTTGAGGCTGTGTTTAATTTATAGTTCTCAGCTCTGGAACTAAAATTAGAATTTCTCATGTGTTTGGACAACTCTTGTTGACCCCTCAATCTGTGGAATGTAAGTTCCAGAGCAGAGAAGGACAATCTGTTAACGTCTGCCTGTCACAATGGGAATTGGGTAACTGTCATTTATTTCTCCCTTTAAGGAAGTGGGAAACATGTTACCCCCAAATTGGGCAAATAGCTTGTTTACCAAAAATGGTTTATCCTCACAATGATGCATAATGTCACAACTTTATTTATTTTTTTAAAGTCTGAAAACTTTTTTTCTTTTAGACTTTGAGCTGAATGAGATGGAAGTTTAATAGCTTTCCTCTGTTTGGGGTTAGGATTGTTATTCCCTGATTTTTTTTTTACTACCTCCTACCTAGAATATAAAGGAGAATGTGTTGGCTTAGTGGCTAAGATGCTGAGTTTGTGGATCAGAAAGGTCGGCAGTTTGGTGGTTCAAATCCCCAGCGCTGCGTAACGGAGTGAGCTCCCATTACTTGCCCCAACTTCTGCCAACCTAGCAGTTCAAAAATGTTTAATCCTGCCGGCACATGACCACAGAGACATCTTCGGACAGTGCTGGCTCTTTGGTTTTGAAATGGAGATGAATACTACCCCCTAGAGTTGGGAACAACTAGCACATACTGTATGTGCGAGGGGAACCTTTACCTTTACCCAGAATATGTTGTGAGTTTGGAGACAAAACCTTCTGCTTTTAGCTGGTTTTATTATTGTGAAGTGAAGGACTTAGTTTTATTGGGATAGCTTGATCCATTGGAGACTTCAAGGCCCAAGAGGCATCATTTCATCCTGTGATTTTGATCATCCACTTTGCAAACTCTGAACTTTGTGTGATACGTACCTTCTAACTGATCAGTGTAAAAATTGACATGGCGCTGTTCATGTCTGTTTACCAAATACAGTGGGTTAATCGGTCTCCATATGAGAAATCAAAATGAATAGTTAGATGCCAGAAATAGCAATAGCATTAAGACTTATATACTGCTTTACAGTGCATTCACAGCCTTCTCTAAGCGGTTTACAGGGACAGCATATTGCCCACAACAATCTGGGTCCTCATTTGACCCACCTCGGAAGGATGGAAGGCTGAGTCAACCTTGAGCCTGGTGAGATTCAACCTGCCAAATTGCAGGCAGCCAGCAGGCAGCAGAAATAGCCTGCAGTACTGCACTCTAACCACTGTGCCACCACGGCTCACAATCAATCTTATTGCAGATTGGAGATTTATCCAATCCAATCAAGCACTTGAAAACCAAACAGTTAGTCAGCCCAGTTTTTCATGTTCCCAGGTGGGCCTTTCCCTGCAGCAGCCTTCTCCTCCTTCCAAATTAACAGTTGTACAAAATTGTTACCCTTAAACTGCCATTTTTAAGGATGCACTGCTGACTTCTCGTTTAAGGGGATAATTGCCACCTTCGATCAAATGAAAGGGCCAGCCTTGTGTCTAGAAGACAGCCACACAAATGCCTATCTGGTTTAGATACCCAAGCAATAGCAGTAGACTTATATACCGCTTCATGCTTTTCAATGTCTTTTATTGATTTACTTGTATCCCAGCCTTATTGTTTATTGTTATAACTCAAGGCAGTGAGTAAAATCCGACACTCCTTTCTCCTTCTAATTTCCCCGGAACAACTGCCCTGAGTTGGGTTGGGCTGAGAGAGTGTGACTGGGCCAGGGGTGGGTTTCAACCAGTTCGCGGCGGTCCCTGCGAACCGGTTGGTCGCCGAACCCGGAAGTAAGTAACTTCCGGGAACAGCGAAGGGCGCGCCTGCCCGCCCGTGGTCCTTACCCGGTTTTGACGAGTTCTGTGCTTCCACGCATGCGCAGGATGCATACAGCGCCTGCGCGATCGTCCAGGAGCAGCTGGAGCGTCGCACAGACGCTAGTACGCATGCGTGCACCACGCACATGCACGAGGACGCCACCGGCCCCGTTCCAACTGAACCGGTTGGAACGGGGCGAGAAACCCACCCCTGGACTGGGCCCAAAGTCACTGAGCTGATTTTTCATGGTTCACACTGGATCTGAACTCAAGATCTCCTGCTTTCTAACCTGGGACCTTAACTACTAGATCAAACTGGCTCTATATGATATGTATGAGCATTTAGGGTTGGTTGACAAGCCCGTGTCTCCTAAATTTTAGAAGTTGGTGCCTTGTTGGAGGATGCGGGGAATTATATTTATGGTTTTTGCAACAGTAGTGGAAATTGAGTGTAACTCCAATATAGAGGTTCCAGATGAATGCCTTTGCATGAAACTTCTCTGGTTTCAAGTCCTTTTGCAGAACCTATATGTGGCCTTCCCAGTGGCCATGTATGGCTGTGAAAGTTGGACCATAAGAAAGGCTGAGCGCCAAAGAATTGAGACCTTTGAACTCTGGTGCTGGAGAAGACTCCTGTGAGTCTTGTGGACTGCAAGGCAATTAAACTGGTCAGTCCTAGAGGAGATCAACCCTGACTGCTCTTTAGAAGACCAGATCCTGAAGATGCAACTCAAATACTCGGGCCATGAGGAATGACTCACTGGAGAAGAGCCTAATGCTGGGAATGATTGAGGGCAGAAGAAAAAGGAGATGACAAAGAATGAGGTGGCTGGATGGAGTCACCAAAGCAGTAGGTGTGAGCTTAAATGGACTCCGGGGGATGCTAGAGGACAGGAAGGCCTGGAGGAATGTTGTCCATGGAGTCGTGATGGGTTGGACATGACTTTGCAACTAGCAACAACATATGTGGTCTGCCAGTCCACTGAACTGGTCCATCTTCTTCTGCAACTGTCCTCTCCAACAAGGCATGCTCTGGATGTGTTGAAACTACAGCCCCCAGAATTCCTAGCTATTGGTTGGACTACCTAGGAATACTGGTTGTTGCAATCCAGAGGGTACCACATTAAAGAGGACAGTTCTAGACTCTCCCAACAGTTGTCAATGAGCCAATGGGATATGGGAGTAAGGGCATTAACTCAAAGACATCTAATCAAGCTTAACTTCCAGGCCCAGAGAAGACCGGAGAGGTGCTGAACCTGATGTATTTGACCCGTGCAAAAATTCAAACAGTTGATCCTATTCTAGTCCCAGTAACCTAGCTGTTGAATCTAGTAATTAATTATGTGTGTTAATTCAAACTACCCTTTTTTGCAAATAATTTCAGGTTGGTGTCAGGAGCAGACATTCAATTGATGTACATGTGGATCTGGATTCAATTTCTCAGGATGGTAGAGTCAGATAACCACGCCAAGGTGGCTTTTGATAAGGTAGGTCTGTCATTCAACATGATATATGTGTACAAGCAACAGTCCATGTAGTTTAATAGCTGCATGGTCTGGTTTTCTTGTATCTCAACCAGGGGATATTTTTTCCACCGGGATGGGTGCTCTGTCATATTTGTGTCTGAGAAGCTCTTTGACACAACCAATGCCATGGAGGTTTATGGTGCACTAGCCAGTTTTCTTGAAATACCTATAAAAGTCCATGACAAATGTCCTTTATATAAGTGACGGTTGGGTGAAAAATAGTGCTGAAAGATAGCAATAGCACTTAGACTATATACTGTGTCATAGTGTTTTACAACCCACTCGAAGCAGTTTACAGAGTCAGCCTCTTGCCCCCAACAATCTGGGTCCTCATTTTAATGACCTCGGAAGGATGGAAGGATGGGTTAATCTTGAATTCATCAGGATCAAACTCCAAACTGTGGTCAGATTAGTCTGCAGCACTGCATTCTAACCACTGCACCACCACGGCTCCTTGGCATATAGACTGTGTTTTCCAGCTAAGGTAGATGCCTTAAAATCAACTTTTATCGGCTCTCTGTCTTGGATAATAGCCTCCTAAATCAAGGCAGAGCAACAGGCTGATCAGGAAAATCTGGGAGTTGAAGCCTACACTTCTTCAAGCCACCAGAGTTGAGAAACACTGAGGTCGAAGGATCTGTTTCTTCACCCAGCAGTTAGTTAAACTGAGGAAGGCAGTGGCAAGACATGCCCTGTTGGCCACGCGCTTAAGACAGTTTGAAAGGAAGCACGGCCATGAATGAATGAAAAGGCTATTAATGACCACTAATCTTGTTAATATTGAAAGATAAGCTTCCTCCCTGTGGTTAAAAGCTGCTTGAATGCATCGGGCTGGCGGTTGCATAAGTCAAACAGCTAAGCCTCCTCCTGCCAAGTTCTTCTTAATGATATTATCAACTATGGAATGCTGGTAGCAGCATTGTAGTTTTTGATTTTTTTCTCACCGTTCCATATTAAAACCTTTTAAAAGAGGCGTTGTCAATAAGCATGTTCTTTTCAAGAGCTCTTATCATTAGCCCAAGCAGTTTCTAACAATCATCTGAAAATAATCCTAGTTATTATCTTCAGGTTCTCCTTGACTAGTCTTTCTTTCTTTCTTTCTTTCTTTCTTTCTTTCTTTCTTTCTTTCTTTCTTTCTTTCTTTCTTTCTTTGTCTTTCTTTTTGTCTGTCTGTCTGTCTTTTTTCTTTTGTTCCTTCCTTCCTTCCTTTTTTCTGTCTTTCTTTTTCTTTCTTTCTTTTGTTCCTTCCTTCCCTCCCTCTTTCTGCTTTCTGTCTGTCTTTCTGTCTGTCTTTCTTTCTGTCTTTCTTTCTGTCTTTCTGTCTGTCTTTCTTTCTCTTTCTTTTTGTCTGTCTTTCTTTCTCTTTCTTTTTGTCTGTCTGTCTGCCTTTTTTCTTTTGTTCCTTCCTTCCTTTCTTTTTTCTGTCTTTCTTTTTCTTTCTTTCTTTTGTTCCTTCCTTCCCTCCCTCTTTCTGCTTTCTGTCTGTCTTTCTTTCTGTCTTCTTTCTGTCTTTCTTTCTGTCTGTCTTTCTGTCTTCTTTCTGTCTTTCTTTCTGTCTGTCTTTCTTTCTGTCTGTCTGTCTGTCTTTCTTTCTTTCTTCTTTTCTTCCCTTCTTCCAAAATGAATGGTGCCAGTAGACTTTCCAATAAAACGTGCCGTGTTTACTTTCCCTCCCTTTCCCTTTCATTTTCTTTTCTTTCTTTATTTATTTTAAAGTAAATCAGTGACTGGACCTTCCTATTTGCATGCTAAGTCTTTTTTTGTGTGTGCCTTGGATGTATTTTAAGCAGAAGAGTTAGATGCTGCCTTTTATTTTTTTGCATCTGTTCCACATTCCTTGTGGTTTTTCTTTCTTGCCACATAAACATGGAATAAAACAGATTTATAGGCAAAATTCTTGGCTGCTGGCAAAAGCAGGTCAAATAATCTGAAAACAGATTCGTACAGTTCATGATCCTCCATCCTAGTACTCTCCATCCTTCCCTCTTTTAACTGTCCCTAAATGCAACGGCATGGCTTCACGAAGGAGGAAGATTTGAGTTCACTCCTCCAGGCTTAAACAGGGACACAACCTTCCCAGCTTCACTCCAAGTCTGAGAAGCATCAACTTTGAATTTGACTTCCGAGGGGATTAAAGCAAACCGTGCCCTCTTAAGGAAAGCAGAGATGGGTTTTCTTGAAGAAAATAGGTGGAAACTTTGAGTAAAACTGAGAAAACAAGAAAATGTGAGAAAGAAAGACAAGATTTTCCCACCTCAACTGTCTTTGGTATAAGGAGAAGAAGTGAAAGGAAAATGCTCTTACTATAGCCTAAAGGTGAAGGTTCCCCTTGCACATATGTGCTAGTCATTCCTGACTCTAGGGGGCAGTGTTCATCTCCATTTCAAATCCAAAGAGCCAGTGCTGTCCGAAGACATCTCCGTGGTTATGTGGCTGACATTACTAAACATCAAAGGCGCACGGAACGCTGTTACCTTCCCACCAAAGATGGTCCCTATTTTTCTACTTGCATTTTTACATGCTTTCGAGCTGCTAGGTTGACAGAAGCTGGGACAAGTAATGGGAGCTCATTCCGTTATGCAGCACTAGGGATTCGAACCGTCGAACTGCCCACCTTACTGATTGACAAGCTCAGCGTCTTAGCGACTGAGCCACCGTGTCCCTTTATAGCCTATAATCAACAAAAAACAGTTTTTAAGAATTTTTTGTGAAGTTTCCTGATCTGGCCTACTTATAAGAGCTGTAGACTGCAAAGTTTTGGGGCAGTAACTTTTTTTTAAATCCTAATAGGATTTGGCTGAGTTGAGTACCGTAGTATGGAAGTCATCAACCCAGTGCCCTAGTTACCAACAATCCTGGACAATATATCTAATCTCAAGGGATAGCCTGAAAAGGTTGGTAGGCATCCATGATTCCTCATCTCTGCTTGAGGGCAAGTGGCAAAATCCATGGATCAGCATTAATTGAAGCCTCCTGCTTCTCATCCAAATTCAACCCTGCCCTGATGCATTCACCATTTTTTGACAGTGTCTGTCATGCTAGGCTGAAACTCCCTGCTTTTAGCCAAACGTGAAAGTGACTCATTCAGAAAGGATGGGGAGAAACCTGAATGGAAAGAGGGAGGGGAAAAAAACATGGAGAGCATAATATTAGGCAAGGTCAGATTTCCTCCTTCAGCTTGGACATTAAAAAAAAACAAACCCCGGATCAGCAAATTCTGCGATGCTTAAGGAGTCATATAAAAGACTGAAAAAAGTTTGAGTTGGAGGAATGAAAATTTCCCCATCTGTGGTACCAGTAAAGGAGAATATTTGTAGCTCAGGTTTGAAATGAGAGGTCTTTGGTGCTCTCGAACCTTGGTTGTTTTCTTACAGATGTTTCATTACCGTACTAGGTATCATCATCAGTGCTAGAAGGGAGTAGAGTTTCCACTGATGATCTTACCTCGTTTGGGTAATGAAATTTCTGCAAGAAAACAGCCAAGCTCAGAGAGCACCAAGAAGCCCTCAATTTCCCCCATCTCCTTGGATCAAGGAGTAATGGATTGTGGTTGTTGTTAGTTGCGAAGTCATGTCTGACCCATCGCAACCCCATGGACAACGTTCCTCCAGGCTGTCCTGTCATCTACCATCCTCTGGAGTCCATTTAAGCTCACGCCTACTGCTTCGGTGACTCCATCCAGCCACCTCATTCTCTGTCTTCCCCTTCTTCTCTTGTCCTCAATCTTTCCCAGCATGAGGCTCTTCTCCAGTGAGTCCTTCCTTCTCATTAGGTGGCCAAAGTACTTGAGTTCAATCTTCAGGATCTGGCCTTCTAAAGAGCAGCCAGGGTTGATCTCCTGTAGGGCTGACTGGTTTGATCGCCTTGCAGTCCAAGGGACTTGCAGGAGTCTTCTCCAGCACCAGAGTTCAAAGGCCTCAATTTCTTGGCGCTCAGCCTTTCTTATGGTCCAGCTTTCACAGCCATCCATTGCAACTGGGAAAACCGTAGCCTTGACTATACGCACTTTTATTGGCAGGGTGATGTGTCTGCTTTTTAGCATGCTGTCTATATTTGCCATAGCTTTCTTCCCCAAGAGAAAGCGTCTTTTAATTTCTTGGTTGCAGTCCCCATCTGCGGTGATCTTGGAGCCCAGGAAAGTAAAGAGCCGAGGTGGCGCAGTGATTAGGGTGCAGTACTGCAGGCCACTTCAGCTGACCGTTATCTGCAGTTCAGCGGTTCTAATCTCACCGGCTCAAGGTTGACTCAGCTTTCCATCCTTCCGAGGTGGGTGAAATGAGGACCCAGACTGTTGGGGGCGATATGTTGACTCTGTAAACCGCTTAGAGAGGGCTGAAAGCCCTATGAAGTGGTATATAAGTCTAACTGCTAAATGTCCATAGGGTTTTCATGGCAAAGATACTGGAGTAGGTTGCCATTTCCTTCTCCAGTGGGTCATATTTTGTCAGAGATCTCTGCTATGACCTGTCTGTCTTGGGTGGCCCTGCATGGCATAGCTCATAGCTTCCTTGAGCTACGGAAGCCCCTTCGCCACGACAAGGCAGTAATCCATGAAGGGGGAATAATGGATACAGTATTTAATTAAGGTTAAGTTGAAAATGAAAGGGAATCCGGGTTAATTTTTCTATCCAGCCTTCCTATGTCTTTGCTGCCCACCTAAATGGGCTGGGAGCTGTTTTCTAATCTGTCACTCACAGGTGAGAGCAACCAGTGATAGCATGTGGCTTAGAAGAATTAAGAGATCTCATTCTTTGAAAGCCTGTTCCCCAATTGATTCTGAAATATGAGCATCAATTATTCAAATACTTTTCGAGGATTGTTCCAATCTGGTGACATTTTGGTCCAAAAGTTTTTAAATGCAGAGGCAGAACTTGACCAGAAGATTATGCACAGTAAGATCAGCATTTCATGGATGGAGTGAGAGCCAGGTTTTATGTTGAGTGCCTTGCATTTGAACTGGGCAAGATCCGGGTCTCAAAAGGAACAAGAAAAATATTTAAAAGAAAAGAAAATTAAATGTCTGTAAAAGCAATCTTTGCACAGATGTGAGGTTCAAAGAGCTGGCTATTCTCTTCTTCCTAAACTGTGGTTCTTCGATTAAAACCTGTTTCAATTGCAAATCCATCCCAGTCCTTAGAAAGGTTTTGCTTCAACTTTTTTTCTTTTTTGCTGGACTTAAAAAAAAAAAAAAAACACTTAACAGAATTCATCATAATCCGCAACCCCAAAATTTAGGTAGATGGTATTAGTGAAATAAAGCAATTGCCATTTGCTTAGCAAATGGGTTGATGGGTTTGGTTTGTTTTTTGCTTTTTTCCCCACCCTCTATAGTAATTCTTCTGAAAAATAGGTCAAGAATATTTGGCTGGAAAACTCAGCCAAATCTTTGTTTTACAAAGAAAAGATCTTGCCCTGATAGGAAAGCCAGAACCCGTGACGCAGTTCTGAATCTTTTTCCTGCAAGTTAACAGCTTTATTTCCAATTGCTGAATATTTAGTCTTCTGTAATGTTAGGGTTTTGGGAGGCTGTCCTTGCTTATAGCCTCCAACGTGGGGGTATGGTGACTTATTGAGAGGAGTGGAGTGGAGTGGAGTGGAGTGGAGTGGAGTGGAGTGGAGTGGAGTGGAGTGGAGTGGAGTGGAGTGGAGTGGAGTAGAGTAGAGTAGAGTAGAGTAGAGTAGAGTAGAGTAGAGTAGAGTAGAGTAGAGTAGAGTAGAGTAGAGTAGAGTAGAGTAGAGTAGAGTAGAGTAGAGTAGAGTAGAGTGTGATTGGACAGACAAGGAATTTGTCTCCAGTGCATAAGCTCTCAGTGTACATACAAGCAATATTGTATGTGATAAATCATGATCACAGTCATCATAAAAATATTCATAGTCATAAGATACAACACTTAGTAATAGGCATAGGGTACTAAATAAGCAATCAACATAAATCATACTAGGATACAAAGTAAACTCTAAGATACAAGCAACAAAGTTATATTCATAAGAAGATAAGGAGATAGGTAATAGGAAAGATGACAATAGTAATGTAGACCTGCTAGATGGTTTGACAGTGATGTGGGGTTTAGTTGTTTAGCAGAGTGACGGCATGGGGGGAAAACCTGTCCTTGTGTCTAATTGGTGTGGTGTGAAATGCCCTATAATGTTGTTTTGAGGGTAGAAGTTGAAACCATTTATGTCCAGGATGCAAAGGGTTTGTAGATACTTTCACAGCCCTCTTTTTGAATCCTGCAGTATACAAGTCCTCCATGGAAGGCAGGTTGGTAGCCATTGTTTTTTCTGCAGTTCTAATTATCCTCTGAAGTCTCCATTTGTCTTGTTTGGTTGCTGTAAAGCCTTCATACGGAGAACTTCCCTTCCACAAGGGATACATTTCTCAAGCTGCGCTGGTGGGGCCCTCAAATATTGGAGGAGCGACCCCATGGAGCGTCAATCTTTTCCTCCTTTCCCAAAAAGCATGATGGCCTTTTGACATTCTCCGCTGTCCTCACTTCCCAGTCGCCACATCCAAATTTCTCTCTGGGTTGTTGCAGTTGAGCTAATTAAAACCCATCCCCTGCCAGCCACAGGGCGTGTGGAATCTGCCCCCCGCCGACCCTTTTAATCATTCTGCCCTCTCCATTTTTCAAAAGGCTATCCCATTCCACCTGGGAGGTGGCCATGGCAGGAGGCAGAGGCCCCGGCATTTGCCATCTATGGATTCCTTAGCTCTGACAGATTTGCTTGCATAAGCAGGAGAAGTTTGCTGACAGGCGTTTTTGCCTCCTTCCTTCCCTCCAGCTGTCTCCCTTCCTACAGAAACATATCAGAGTTAATGATTGCTGTCTTGAACGGGTCAACCCCATTGTTTCATTGCTCTACCCACGTGCCCATTGCACAAAGGGACTCCCTGGCCCATCATCTCCTTTGTGTCTGCTTCTCTGTAAAAACAGGAAGGCTGGACTGGGAGAGTTCTTAGATTCTCCTATAGACCCTAACACTAAATTCTTTTTCTCAGTGCTGCCAACTGGGGCAAGGGGCTACCCAGTTAAGATACAGCCTTTAATCAGCCCAGGGATGGACCACCTAATGGCCACCAGAAGCTACACTTTTTAAGCATTGCATTTAATTTATTTATTTGGTTTGTCAAACATGTACAAGATAACGCATAAGTATAAACATGGACATGAGCACCTGAAATGAGTACAAATAAATGGGGACAGAAGGACAGGGACGGTAAGCATGCTGGTGTGCTTATGCACGCCCCCTTTACGGACCTCTTAGGAATGGGGTGAGGTCCACGGTAGACAGTTTGAGGTTGAAGCTGTGAAGGTTTGAGGATGTAACAAGGGAGTCAAGGTAGAGCATTCCAGGTGTTGACCACTCTGTTGCTGAAGTCGTATTTTCTTCACTCGAGTTTGGAACGGTTTACCTTGAGTTTGTATCGATTGTTTGCCCGTGTATTGTTGAGGTTGAAGCTGAAGAAGGCGTTGATAGGTAGGATGTTGTAGCAGACAGTTTTGTGTACTACGCTTAGGTCAGACTATAGGCGGCATAGTTCCAGGTTGCCCAAGCCCAAAATTTTGAGCCTGGTGGACATAAAGGATTCTATTGTGAGCAGAGGAGTGGAGGACTCTTCTCATGAAATACCTCTGGACCAGCGGTGGGATTCAAACAATTTAACAACCGGTTCTCTGCCTTAATGATTTCTTCTAACAACCAGTTCATCAAACTGCTCAGAAAGTTAACAACCAGTTCTCCCAAAGTGGTACGAATTGGCTGAATCCCACCACTGCTCTGGACCCACTCAGCTGGAGCAAGGGGTTGTCCAGTTAAGACACCCTTTAATCAGTCCAGGGATTGACCACCTAATGGCCACCAGAGTCTACACTTTTAAACATGCATAAAGTTTTTCTTTGAAAACTAACCTTTCAGTGAATGCAGTGGGGTGGTGGGCATGGACATCCTACAGGTTAGTTGATTGCTCTCACTGTTAGGAAATTTACCCTTAGTTCTAGGTGGCTTCTCTCCTTGATTAGTTTTCATCTGTTGTTTCTTGCTTTGCCTTTTGGTGCTTTGGAAAATAGTTTGGACTCAGACCCCTCATCATCTTTGTAGGAGCCCCTCAAATATTGTAACATGGCTATCCTGTCTCCCCAAGCCTATCACTGGACTAGACATACCCAATTCCTGTAACCGTACTTTGTATGTTTAAGCCTATTTGGCCACAGATGTCATGAAATGTTGAGACTCTAGAAAGAGTGCAGAGAAGAGCAACAAAATTGATTAGGGGACTGGAGGCTAAAACATATGAAGAACGGTTGCAGGAACTGGGCATGTCTAGTTTAATGAAAAGAAGGACTAGGGGAGATATGATAGGTGTCTTCTGATATCTCAGGGGTTGCCCCAAAGAAGAGGGAGTCAAGCTATTCTCCAAAGCACCTGAAGGCAGGACAAGAAGCAATGGGTGGAAACTAATCAGGGAGAGAAGCAACTTAGAACTAAGAAGAAATTTCCTGACAGTGAGAACAATTAATCAGTAGAACAACTTGCCTCCAGAGGCTGTAAATGCTCCAACACTGGAAGTTTTTAAGAAGTTGGATAACCCTTTGCCTGAAGTGGTGGAGGGTTTCCTGCCTAGGCAGGGGGTTGGACTAGAAGACCCACAAAGTCCCTTCCAACTCTGTTATTCTATATTCTAAAATAGTCAGAATTGAAAATCAGTTACAGTTCTCAATCAGAAATATTCAGCCCTGGGTGATGATGCACCGTTGATGAGTGCAATCTTAAGGCCCCCTATGTTAGGTTTTGGATTCTTTAGAGTAGATTGCATACTTTTTCCATTAGAGAATCAGATTCTGGATGTTGCACAGCTGAAAGACGGATCAAAAATCAGTCCTGACAGTTAAGCACTTTTCAGGAGCTTGGAAGGTAATAATGCTAAATGAGGGCCTATTGCCAGAAAAAAAAAGATCTCTCCAAAATGCACCCTTATGTCTCCTTTGGTGAGCCTGTCCTGGTTTTTTGTTCTGTATCTTTTAAAAAATGGGCATGTATTCAAAAGCAATGTGAAGGGGGAGCATTAAGCAACCGACACTATATCATATTTCATGGAATGCAAGCAAGTGTGAACAAGAATTCCGAGTACTGAAAATTGCATACATTTTTCTACAAATCATTTGCCCAAGTGACCAATTGTATCTTCTTGTTTTTCTGTCTTTCTCTCCCATTCCAGTCACTTTTGCTAAGCTTGCAAATCAAGGAAGATCCGATCCCTTGGGATTCAAATCTGCAATCAAGGTGCTGATCAGAAGTCCGTATCCCTCCAATATTACACCCCCCCCTAATACGGAGAAGAGTGCAGATGATGGATGATGTGAGAAGCCCTTTTGGGAACAAGCCAGAATGTCATTTTACGACCTCTCGAAAGCTTTCTAAATCAGCTACATCATCGTGAAACATCCTAATTGCTGGATGCAACTTCATATCCTCAGATGCTTGTTACAGGCTTTTCATTGGAGAATGCCTTGAAAATATAACCTTCATTTGACCCTCCTCCCCCAATAAATATATTTTACTGTATTTTGATGAGGGGCGGGGAAGCTTTGTTGTGTTGTTTTATATGCCGTCTCTGCTTGAATAGAATAGCATAGAATAGCATAGAATAGCATAGAATAGCATAGAATAGCATAGAATAGCATAGAATAGCATAGAATAGCATAGAATAGCATAGAATAGCATAGAATAGCATAGAATAGCATAGAAAATAGGAGAAGGAATAGAATAGAACAGAACAGAACAGAATAGAAAATAGAATAGGAGAAGGAATAGAATAGAATAGAATAGAATAGAATAGAATAGAATTCTTTTTTGGCCAAGTGTGGTTGGACACACAAGGAATTTGTCTTTGGTGCAGATGCTCTCACATTAAAAAAAAAGATACATTCATCAAGAATCATAAGATACAACACTTAGTGATAGACATAGGTTACTAATAAGCAATCAAATTATACTATGAAACAAATAAAACAATATAAATTTTAAAAGATACAAGGAACACGGTCATAGCAATAAGTGGGAGGAGATAGGTACTAGGAAAAAGATAGATACTAGGAAGAAAGAAAAGAATCGTAGTAATACAGTCTTAGTAGGTAATATGACAGTGCTGTGGGAATTAATTGTTTAGCAGAGTGATGGCATTCAGGGAAAAAAAACCTCTCCTTGTGTCTAGTTGTTCTGGTGTGCAGAGCCCTATAGTGTGTCGTTGAGGACAGAAGTTGAAACCATTTATGTCCAGGATGCGAGGAGTCTGTAGATATTTTCACAGCCCTCTTTTTGACTCGTGCAGTGTACAGGTCCTCAATGGAAGGCAGGTCGGTAGCCATTGTTTTTTCTGCCATTCTAATTATCCTCTGAAGTCGGTGCCTGTCTTGTTGGGTCGCAGAGCCAAACCAGACAGTTATAGAGGTGCAGATGACAGACTCAAAATTTGATATGCAGGCTCTGCTCCTTTCTAAGCAGAAGAGAACAAGGGTTTAAGTTTCACTAGAAGTCAGATTCTGATAGTTCTGTTTCTCTAATCCTGAAAAGATGGAGGTCAGCTTTGGTTTGAAAATAGTTTTTTATAGTCACAAAAGTATTCACTGCAAATTGCTTTGGATGGCATGGAACATTCCTAGATCCTCAAACAGGTTCCTGGCATCCAGTGGCAGATCTGGAGAATGGAAACAGATCTTTAAAGCTCTCCTTTCCTGAGATATCCTGGCAAGGATGTGGAAGACTTAGAAGGAATTAAATGTATTAATGTTTGCCGGGTCTACAAGGCATGGATAACTAGTAGGATATATATATCTCCCCCTTTGGCTCTGCATTCCCTTGAGACTTTCTGATGATTTTGTTTAATTTGGATAGCAAAACACAATCCTATGGAATTCTTTGGCTAGGAAAACCACTGAAAATAAGTGTGGCAACCTTCGCAGGATGTATTGCTAAAGGTACAGGGATGAAGAGAGTTCAGATGAATCTTTGACATAAATTATATTGATGGTTTTGCAGGATGCAGTGGCTCAGTGGCTAAGACGCTGAGCTTGTTGATCAGAAAGATTGGCAGTTTGGTGATTCGAATCCCTAGTGCCGCGTAACGGAGTGAGCCTCCGTTACTTTGTCCCAGCTTTAGCCAACCTAGCAGTTCGAAAGAATGTAAAAATGCAAGTAGAAAAATAGGAACCACCTTTGGTGGGAAGGTAACAGCGTTCCGTGCACCTTTGGCATTTAGTCATGCTGGCCACATGACCACGGAGACGTCTTCGGACAGTGCTGGCTCTTCGGCTTTGAAACGGACATAAACACCATCCCCTAGAGCAGGGAACTACTGGCACATATGTGCGAGGGGAACCTTTACCTTTATTGAATGGTTTTAGAGATGCTTTTAAATAATTTTGAAATACCTTCTGGGGGTGCGCAGATACCTGAATTAAACTGATTTTCCAAATCGGAAATCTTAATGGGATTGCCAATCTAATAGATGATTCAAATTTGATTTTTTTCCCCCAAAGAATTGCTCCCATCTACTATTTGCCTTTTTCTCATCAATCCCACAAAGGGCAGGAGACATCAGTGGTGTCTCAACTAATGTTACAGCCACTCCTCCAGGCTTCCGAGACCAGAAAATTAAAAATTATAAAGTAGGGGTAGCCTCCATTTGAAAAAAAGTGTGCAGTTCATAGCCTGGAATGAAGATTATGCTGCTACTGTAGTTTTGAAAAATTGAACTTGCCACTGGGTAGAATCCATATTTTTTTTTTCCAAATAAAAAGTGATTGTTGAGTAGATGTACGTTAAGAATCTCTTTGGCAGGGAAGATTTTGCAAATGCTCTTTTAATCACACTCTAGTAGGATTGTAAAACACCATTGCCAAATTCTCCAGCTGTTTTGTATTACAGCTCCTAATCCTTGACTTATGACCCGCAATTGAGCCCAAAATTTCTATTGTTAAGCGAGACATTTGGTAAGTGAGTTTTGCTTCATTTTATGACCTTTCTTGTCACTAAATTCATCATTGCAATTGTTTATTTTGTGACGTTTCTTGCCAATCAAATCAATCTTTGCAATTGTTCAATGAGTCACATGGTTGTTAAGTGAAACTGGCTTCCCACATTGACCTTGATTTCCTGTAGAAATCAAAAGACAGAATAATAATAACAGAATATCAAGAGTTGCGGGGAGGGACCTTGTAAGTCATCTGATCCAACCCCCTGCCCAAGACATCCTATAGAAAACGACATCTAAAGAAAGCTGTAACTTAGTGAGAGTCCATCTATTTTGCTTAAGAATAATGTCCAGTTCCATTTTCTGTAAGGTTGAGGGGCGGGGGAGAAACCCTTGGCTTCAATTATTAGAAACTGGTCAGTCTAAAATAAACAGGCTGAGATGCATTGTGGTTTATTTTCCAGGCACAGATCAAGACCAGCCTGCTTCAGAATCCTCCGCAACTCGCAGGGTTTCTGCAAAGTAAACCCCAGAGTTTGCTGTGATGGCTGATGTTGAAGGACTAAAAGCCATTATTTTAGAGTTAAGGTTAAACTGCCCTTTAGATGTTTTGGAAAATTGTAATTATCCACGTAGGATCCTGCTTCACTTGAAGATTCCGTCTTGTGTCCTGTGGTTTGTCTTGAGCAACTCCGACTGTCGGGTGCTTCTTCGTAGGGAAATAAATCTTGTCTTTGGGGTAATTTTAGAGAGGGGGCCACAGCCGTTGGCTATCATTTTAGAGTTTTGGCCAAGTTGCAGATGGCTCCGGCTGGAGTTTCCTCCATTTCTCTCTCTCTCGTTGTGTTAGGAGCCTTCAAGGCTCAGATCCAGAGCATCACGAGGTTAGGTCCCTGGCCTGCATTTTTCCTTCCCTGGTGGCTCAATTTCCCTTGCGTTGGCACAGCCTTGCCTCCTGTCTGCCTGACATCATGTCACTGACTCATTCTCAAACCACAGAGCATCAGTTGCTTGCATGACTCACGAACAAAAGTGTGTCAGATAAAAAGAGGGGAAGTTTGGAGAATTCGAGGGCAGAAAGACACCTGAGGCTGCCAAGAAAAAGACAACAACAGAACAAAGCTAGAAACTGGTCTGTAAAACACAAGTAAGGCAACTTTCTTGCTTCCATTATCCTGGATTTGTTTTACTAAGTTTGTGAAGTTTGGGGCATGGTAATATCCCATGCAGACCCCATCTAGGAACATCAACTGTGGCAGTGCAATATGCCATGGTGGCGCAGTGGTGAGAGTGCAGTACTGCAGGCTATTCTGCCAACTGCCTGCAATTTGACAGTTCGAATCTCACCAGGCTCAAAGTCAGAGATGGGATTCAATTTTTTTTATTACCGGTTCTGTGGGCATGGCATGGCTTGGTGGGGGTGGCAGGGGAAGGTTACTGCAAAATTTGCATTCCCTCCTGATCAGCTGGGACTCGGGAGGCAGAGAATAGATGGGGGTGAGGCCAATCAGAGGTGGTATTTATCGGTTCTCCGAACTACTCAAAATCTCCGCTACCGGTTCTCCAGAACTGGTCAGAACCTGCTGAATACCACTTCTGCTCAAAGTTGATGAAGGTGGGTAAAATGAGGATATGCTGACTCTGTAAACAACTTAGAGAGGGCTATAAAAGCACTGTGAAGTGGTATATAAGTCTAAGTGCTCTTCCTTCTTTCCTTCCTTCCTTCCTTCCTTCCTTCCTTCCTTCCTTCCTTCCTTCCTTCCTTCCTTCCTTCCTTCCTTCCTTCCTTGCACATTGGTTACAATGCGGTATTGCAGGCTAACTCTGCTCATGTTGCCAGGAGTTTGATTCCTGACTAGCTCAAGGTTGACACAGCCTTCCATCCTTCCAAGGTGGGTAAAATGTGGAGCCAGATTGTTGGGGGCAAGAGGCTGACTTTGGAAACGGCTTAGAGAGGGCTGTAAAAGTGAAGTGGTGTAGAAGTCTTAAGTGCTATTGCTAAGTGCTATTTGGTTGACTTTTATTTGCATTGGCCATCTGTGGTAGGAGCCTTTTCAAGGAGAATTTTCAAGAGGGTGTAAGAGCCACCTTCTCAGGAAAGCCTCACCCACAGGTGAGAACCTGAGAACCTGCTTAGCTTCTCTCTGCCTTCTGCCCTGTCCCCAAGTTATTGCCTGCAGGCATTCAAGCCTAATGACGGATCCTTGAGGATTCTCCGCTGCTGTACAAAAACACACACACACACACAAAAAACAGCCCAAACCAAAACAACCACAAAGAAATTCAGGAATGTGGAAGGCAAATTTACATCTTGCTTAATCATAGTCCATTGGGGCTGCCTGGATCTATTTACCTGCTATTATCTACAGGAAGACATATTTTCATTGAGGCACATAGAACCTGAAAAGTTATTTGCTGCCTTATGCAAAGTCTTTTTTTTTTAACCTTCCACGAGATTGAAATTGTGAACTGGAAGGAAGAAGTTCCTAGACCATCAAGAATAGAATGACAAGAGTCGGAAGGGTTCTTGGAGGTCTTCTAGTCCAACCCGCTGCTCGGGCAGGAAATCCTACCCTTTCAGACAAGTGGCTGTCCAGTCTCTTTTTAAAAACTTCCAGCGTTGGAACATCCACAACTTCTGAAGGCAAACCGTTCCATTGGTTGATTGCCCTCACTAATAGGAAACTTCTAGGTTGCTTCTTTCCTTGATTAGTTTCCATCCACTGTTTCTTGCCTTCCAGTGCTGGAGCAGTCACAACTTCTGGAAGGAAGTCGTTCCATTGATTCATTGTTCCAACTGTCAGGAAATGTGAACTAACGTCAGAGTTGCTCAGATTTGGGTCAGGACCAGAGAGATATAGGGACGTGGTGGCTCAGTGACTAAGACGCTGACCTTGTCAATCAGAAAGGTTGGCAGTTCGAATCCCTACCTCCGCATAACCGAGTGAGCTCCCATCACTTGTCCCGGTTCCTGCCAACCTAGCAGTTCGAAAGCATGTAAAAATGCAAGTGGAAAATTGGGAACCACCTTTGGTGGGAAGGTCACAGCGCTCTATGTGCCTTTGGCATTGAGTCATGCCAGGCACATGACCACAGAGATGTCTTTGGACAGCCCTGGCTCTTCAGCTTTGAAACAGCACTGCCCCCTAGAGTTGGGAACGACAAGCACATATGTGCTAATCGTTTACCTTTAGAGAGAGAGAGAATATTATTCCTCACTCTGTCTTTTGCTCTTCTGCGTGCAAGATCTCAACCTTCACTCGACAGAGTCAAGGATGTTCTACTTCAATTTCTGCTTGGGACAAGGGTAGTATTACTCGCCCAGAAGAAGAAGAGGAAACAATAAGTTTGACCTTCTGGAAAATTACACATTCACTCAAATTGCCACCCCGACAAGGGGGGAAACAAGGTGAGCTGAGCTGCTGGTAAACAAGATCTATGCTACAGAGACAGAAAGGAAATCTGTCTCCACCCCAGTGTGTTAAGAAACAAGCAGGTACAGGAGCAGGGAGCAGGTTTCAGCAACTAGCCAGTCAAGCCATTGGAACAGATCTCAAGTTGGGGAATCCACAAAGGGTCTCGGTGGAGAGCAATCCAGGTGCAAGCCGAATCTTCGAACTTCTCCAGGTAAGTTTCAAGCGAGCTCAGACTTGTTCTGCATCTCCCAAGTAATTTGTTCCTCGAGCAAATGAGGACATTTGAACTCCTGGTTCTTGTCGTGATGGAAATTCCTTGTTACACAGTCAGGGACTGGATTGTATTCTCGGGGATCTAAATCAGAGACGTCCAACTGGTTTAGTCTTTGGAAGAAAATAGGTAGATAGGGCTAGGATAGAATTGAAATTGGGCTTGTTCTTCTGTTAAGGGCAGACAAGGTTGTGGGTCATTGGCAAGAGACAATTGTCTGTCCCCCCCCTTCTGTGTTAATACCTACAAATCAGTACAAAGAGGAGGGGGCTTGGAGTCGGATACTTAAGGAGTTGGAGAGTTGGATTTAGCCCTGGAATTTTAAGCTGTACACTGAAGGTCCCATTTCTAGCAGTGTACTGTATTTTTCGGAGTATAAGACGCACCTTTTTCCCCTCAAAAAAGAAAATCTGGGTGAGTCTTATACACTGAATACAGCATTTTTGGCCTCCCGAAACCCCACCCCCTTCACCAAAATGGCCATGCAGAGCCTTTAGGAGACTTTTAGAGTGCTCCTGGGGGCTGGGGAGGGCAGAAATGAGCAAAAAACGTCCCGTTTTTTGCTCGTTTGGGGGGGTTACCCCCCAGGAGCACTTTGCCTTCCCCATCCCCCAAGAGCACTCTATAAGCCTCCTAAAGGCTATTCATGACCTTTTTTCAGGGGGGGGAATCGGGCCCATTTTTGCGAAAAACGGACCGTTTTTCGGGAGGTCTGCAGAGTGCAAAACCTGTTTTTTTTAATTTGCCTCTTTCTTTAAAATCTTGGTGCGTCTTATACTCTGAAAAATACGGTAGTTTCTGTTTCCCTGAACAACAGCATTTTTCAGCACATCCAGAAGAGAAATAAGTGAAACAGATTCTTGGAGCCTTGTGGAGTCCAGTATTTTGCAGGCATGCACACACATACACACACTGCAGCATATAGTATAGTACCTATAGTATGTGGGCTACACATGGCACACAGAGCCATCCCGTTGATCTTCCGGCTTCCGGTGCGCCGGCCGGCTGGTATTATTACGTGCAACAGTGCCAGAAACTGGAAGAGCAGCCACCCGGTGCACAGATGACTTTGCACATGCATCAGCCAGATGGTCTTCATGTGTGCATGCGTGCCAGAAACCAGAAGACCAGGTGGGCAGTGCGTATGTGCATGCCGGAAACTGGAAGACCATCTTCCCGGCATGTGCATGCGCACTGGGTGGCTGCTCTTCTGGTTGCCAACATGTGCATGCACACTGTCTCCAAATGCACCTGTACACCAGAAACTGGAAGACCAGGTGCGGTGCACAGGCATGTGCTGGAAACCAGAATTTCATCTTCTGGGGTGCGCCAGACAGCTGCTGTTCCAGTTTCCGGCACACGCACGCCACTCAATGCCGAACAGGTTTGCTAACACTGATATAGTGGAATAACAGAAGTTACAATGCGGGGGGCCCCAACCCCTGGTGCATGGATTGGCACTGGGCCACAGCATGTCAGAAATGGGGCCACACAAACAAACGAAGCCCCATCTGTGGGATGCAGGCAGCACGTGAAACCCTACAGCACTTCAGACAAATGGTTATCCAACCTCTTCTTAAAAACTTCCAGTGTTGGAGCATTCGCAACTTCTGGAGGCAAGTCGTCCCACTGATTAATTGTTCTCACTAGCTGGGACATTTTTCCTTAGTTCTAGGTTCCTTCTCTCCTTGATTAGTTTCCATCCGTTGCTTCTTATGCTGCCTTCATGTGCTTTGGAGAATAGCTTGACTCCCTCTTCTTTGTGGCAGCCCCTGAGATATTGGAATATTGCTATCATGTCTCCCCTGGTCCTTCTTTTCATTAAACTAGACATACCCAGATCCTGCAACCATTCTTCATATGTTGTAGCCTTTAGTTCTCTTAATCATCTTTGTTGCTCTTCTCTGCACTCTTTCTAGTGTCTCAACATCTCATAATCTACAACTGCAACTCCCATAATCTCTGGCTTGTTCCATGTTCATCCGTTAGGTTTAGATGGATTGGATTTACGATGCATTCGGCAGTCTAAAAAAAATGTCTTGAGGCCAGCAGCTTGCTAAGGTCGAGCTGAATCTTCTGCCTTGAGTGGGCTTTGAAGATTTGTGTTCCCAATTCCCCAAGGGACCTGGGTGCATCAATCTGATTGCCTGACCCAGCTGGGCCTTCTGGCTCGAATAACAATTGTGACCTTCCACTGCTTTGTTTTGCATTATTATTATTATTTGTCTGGAGACTGACACCTGCAGTAAGCAGTTATCAAAGGTCTTCTTTTTTAAATCTGCTTTCAGCACCATCTGCTAATATTTGCTATCTGGAAAGATCCCAGGGACTGGGAATCTTTTCAAAACAAGCCTCTGGCCAAAATAAGAGATGTAAAAACCCATTGATGTCCTAGCCAAACAGCTCCTTAATGGCTACTTGTGTGTGTGTGTGTGTATTAGAGGAATTCCAGCTTATATTGGAACAATTTTTCTAACTCTTTTGGCCCAACCGGCTACTTAATAAATGAGCTACTTTCTAAAGAGGGGGGAAAAATCACAAACACCTTTTGGAATGTACTGTAATTAAAGACATTAAACTTTCTCCTTTCTGTGCAGGATAATGTGGCACCTGCTAAATTTCTCCTTTTAAGAGGAGCAAACATGGACTCCTTAAAAGAAACAGATTTCGCTGCACAGTGTTGGTTTGTTGACTTTAAATCTTGCAAGCTAAACTTTAAATCTTGCCAGCTCTGAAGTCTGAGAAGAGCTAAACTATATCTCTTCCTTGGCATTGTTCCTGTCCTTTCTCTTGCCTCTTGTACTACTAGGTTTTCTCTGCCCAGAAAGCAGCCCCTTCCAAAGTGAAGATGTTCAAGCATCTGTCTCATCATAGGGAATTTCCCACCCAGTCTAGAATAGAATAGAATAGACTGGAGTTGAGTAGAGTAGAGTTGAGTAGAGTTGAGTAGAGTTGAGTAGAGTTGAATATAATAATAGAGTAGAGTAGATTAATAGAGTAAAGTTGAGTAGAACTGAGTAGAGTAATAGAGTAGAGTAGAGTAGAGTAGAGTAGAGTAGAGTAGAGTAGAGTAGAGTAGAGTAGAGTAGAGTAGAGTAGAGTAGAGCAATAGGACAGGACCAGTCTGGACCTTGGAAGTCTTCTAGTCCAGCCCACTGCTCAAACAGGAGAACCTGTACTATTTCAAGTGGCTGTCTAGTTTCTTCTTAAAAACCTCCAGTGATGGAGCACCCACAATTTCTGAAGGCAAACTATTCCACTGGTTAATTGTCCTCCCTGTTAGGAAGTTTCTCCTTAATTCCAGGTTGCTTCTCTCCTTGATTAATTTCCATCCATTGTTTCTTGTCTTGCCTTCTGTTGCCTTGTAAAATAATAATTTGACCCCTTCTTCTTTGGGGCAGCCCCACAAATACTGTAACACTGCTATGACATCACTCCTAATTCTTCTTCTCTTTATTCATGCTAGAGAAACCACATTGTAGCTTATCTTTTCTCTTCTACTGCTTTAGGAGAGAGAGAAAGTGCAACCTTTTCTTGTGTCTAATCATTAAAATAAACGATAACCTTCTTCCAAACTATGCATCATCCTAGTTCATGCACTGCATAAGCTATGGTTCACTAAATTATATTTCCATAAATAACTGATTGCCGAGGGGAACAAGTAATGCTGTGCCATAAATCACGGTTTATATACCATAATGACTGGCTTTGCATTAAAGACCAAGTCTAAACCAAATCTTATCTCATGGCAGCTTTGGTGCAGTTGTGAACCTGGTCATGGTAGGTTTTCTCTGAGACAAGTGAATAGGTAGCCAAAGCAAGGATATGGTGTCACTATGGACAGGGTTTTGTTTAGGAGTCAACAGGCCTCATCCCACAGATGTATGGCACCAGCCTCTTAATAAGGTTGTGTCTCCTGATCTTCACTGATTCAGTTTCCATTGTTGAATAGTCAAGCCTGTGAGTAGCTTCTCTGCACCTCTCCTAAAAATTTCACATATTCAGAATCTCAGTTAAGTCCAGAGATGGTATTCAGCCAGTTCTTACTTGTTCTGGCAAACTGGTAGCGGAAATTTTGAGTAGTTGGGAGAACCAGCAAATACCACCTCTGGCTGGCCCCACCCCCATCTATTTGCTGCCTCCCAAGTCCCAGCTGATCGGCTGGGTCGTCTTCTGTTGCCCTGGGCAGGAGAACAGAGATGGAAAACAGGTTAGTGGGGTGGGGAGGGAATGGGGATTTTGCAGTATCCTTCCCCTGCCACACCCACCAAGCCACGCCAACAGAACCAGTAGTAAAAAATATTGAATCCCACCAAGGGTACATTCTCAGAGACTCTCCCAATCCTGCTTACAATCTTTGTAGACTGTTGCCTCCTGGCAGAAGATACAGAACAATTGAAACTAGGCCCACACGTCTTCTGAATGGCTTTTATCCCAGAGCTATAATTGCACTCAACAATGAACTAAGGGGCCACCATCAGTGAGCTATTGGACAGCACTACTTGGTCTGTTGTGTGGATGCTTAAGTGGTTTAGGGGTGGAGAATTTTTGGGTGGGTGGAGGTGTGTTTGGGGATTGTCTTGTTTGTTGGGCCTGGTCTCTGAGTGCTATGTGAATTTCGTTGTATGTGTATACTGTGCACACACGTACAATGACAATAAAGTAAAGTAAAGGTTAAGTCCCACTTACATAAATGAGACGGATTGCATTCGAGTGAACAGGATGGAAAGTTTCTTGCTGATTTATCTGGGAGTGCAGGGGATTTAAAGAGATGAGACTTGGGATGGGGTCACAGGCTTGGCAAGCACAAGGACATGAAGGCACTCTCTTGGCTTCTGTGTCCTCTGCCATACTCGGGCATCGTCCCCTCAAAGCAAATTTCCTCGAGGCGGGTCACTGTTGTGAGTTATCTACACAACGGTGGACCTCCTCGAACATTAAAAGAAATAAGAAAGCTATTCGATGAGAGATGATAATAAGGCAGCCTTTTCAGCGAAGCTCAAAGCCACTTGCTGTATTTCCACATGACTATGGAATTAGTGGCTTACTAACAGAGCCAGCTGGCAGTAGGCTAAGTTCGCTTTGGCATTGGGAGACAATAAATAGTTGGACTTGTGTTTTCCATTGTAAAGAAGAGAATTCTGACTGTCTCTTCCTCCTCCTTCTCCTCTAACTTCCAAATCTAACAGGCTGAAAATCTATGTTCTGCCTTCCACTGGAGAACCTAGTTTGCCCGAAAAGAGTAACAGTGGCCTTTTCACATAGCTGCTTATGGAATTCAAAAGCTGGTTAGTTCTGTTTGGAGCAAGTAGCCATCTCTTCAGGGACCTGTGCTTCCATATCTTGAGGGATTTCTTCATCTTTACATGGAGGAAAAAACTTTATAGGATCTTTTCAATTCTTCCTGAGCCGAGATATATTGAGTTGTACTTTCTAACATCTTGCAAAAGTTGACTGGTTAGGAAAAAGTGGTCCATATCAAGATGGAGCTTGTGTGTGGGGGAGGGACACATTTAACTGGGCTACAACATGGTTTTATATTTCGTGTCCAGTAGGTATCGGAACAGTGGCTCACAGGTGGCTCAGTGGCTAAGACGCTAAGCTTGTCGATCAGAAAGGGCAGCAGTTCGGTGGTTCAAATCCCTAGTGCCATGTAACAGAGTGAGCTCTCGTTACTTGTCCCAGCTTCTGCCAACCTAGCAGTTCAAAAGCACGTAAGAAATGCAAGTAGAAAAATAGGAACCACCTTTGGTGGGAAGGTGACAGCGTTCTGTGCACCTTTGGTGTTCAGTCATGCCGGCTACATGACCACAGAGCCGTCTTCGGACAGCGCTAGCTCTTCGGCTTTGAAACGGAGATGAGCACCGCCCCCTAGAGTTGGGAACGACTAGCACATTTGTGCGAGAGGTACCTTTACCTTATGTATGGGAAACACAGTCATTATCTTGATTTGTTGTTTGGTACTGTGTGTTATGGAAACACAGGAATTTCGTGTGTTGAGTGACTTTAAGGTTTAGCGTACATGCGCACACGCGCGCACACACACACACACCTACATACATACATACATACACACATACATACACATACATACATACACATACATACATACCGACAGACAGACAGACAGACTATGGCACCAGGTTTATGCTGTAGCCTGAGACTCCAGATCTGCATTTTTTCTCTGCAGGAATCCAATCATAGCTGTGTGCTTTGTGCTGTCTAAGAATGCTGCTTAATATTGTTGGCCTTGTCTTATCCAGTATAATTGTTAAGAAGAGGTTGAGCACCCTTTGTGTTTAAAATGCCATTGACGTGTTTACTGCAATGGCTCATAATCTTTTCCCCTACATGCCCAGCAATTATTGTAAGTTAAGTCAACAGCACTGGCAATTGGGCAATGGTGTATTTGTGCTTTAGAATAATTCTCATAGTCTTGCTGGAGCATAGCTGGCTGAGTAGGATGAAAAAGCTGTGGAGAGCTTGGTGTGCTATTTAGTTCTCATTTAATTTATATCATAAGCATTCTGAGTTGTCTAAAGCAGTGCTCCTTAACCTTGGCAGATGTGTGGGCTTCAACTCTTAGGATTTCCCATGTAGACTAGATAATTCCAGCAGTTGAAGTCTACCTCCTCTTCAAGTTGTCAAGGTTGAGATACACTGGTCTAAAATATTAATCAAACTGTTTCTTTCATGGTTAGAGGCTCTGTGTCTTTGATCTACAGCTGTTCCGTTTTTAGCCTGGTATTTCCTAGATGTGTTGGCATTGGAACTCTCAGACTTTGCAGCCAGCATGTTATGCTGTTTGATGTTTGCAGTTGTTGCAGATGTGTGTCCAAGAAATCTAAAGGGCCCTAGATTGGAGAAATATATTGGAACTGTCTCACCCCTGCATGATGCAGTTATGGGTAGCCTTGTCTATCTCCTCACTGGGAATCATACCTGCCTTGGCCACCAGTTTTAAAAGACAAATAATATTATACCTTCAAGTCAGAAAGGCTCATGGCACAATTTCAAAAGCTCTTTGCAGGTAGTGATGTCATACATTTGAGGGAAGCCGCTTACCTGTCCTGCAGTAGCCTGTTTTGTAAGGGCTGAGAGAAAGGAAAGATGGTGTCAGAAAGGTGAAGAGAGGGAATAAAAGGGATGCCAAGAAAAGTGAGGGAAGCATGCCAAAGAAGAGAGAGAAAAAGGATGGCCTAGCCTACTTTTCTTTGTGCGGCCACTCAGGGTTGACATGCTTCAGCTTCCAAACTAATTACCCCCATAAATACTGTAGGATGAGTCAAAATTTGCCTGATTCTTACTTAGCTATAAGTAAGAATCAGATAAATTTTGACTCATTCTACAATGGGGTATGGTGGCTTATTGGGAGTAGAGTAGAGTAGGAGGTGGAGATGGAGGTGGGGTGGAGTGAAGTGGAGTAGGAGGTGGAAATGGAGGTGGGGATGGGGTGGAGTGGCATGGAGTGGCGTAGAGTGGAGAGTGGAGAGTGGGGAGGGGAGGGGAGGGTGGTGTGTGTGGTGTGGTGTGGTGTGGAGGAGTGGAGGGGAGTGGAGAGTGGAGAGTGGAGAGTGGAGAGTGGAGAGGAGTGGAGAGGAGTGGAGAGGAGTGGAGAGGAGTGGAGTGGAGTGGAGTGGAGTGGAGTGGAGTGGAGTGGAGTGGAGTGGAGGAGTAGAGTAGAGTAGAGTAGAGTAGAGTAGAGTAGAGTAGAGTAGAGTAGAGTAGAGTAGAGTAGAGTAGAGTAGAGTAGAGTAGAGTAGAGTAGAGTAGAGTAGAGTTCTTTATTGGCCAAGTGTGATTGAACATACAATAAATTTGTCTCTGGAACATCAGCTCTCAGTGTACCTACAAGCAACAAATGATAAATAATGATCATAACCATAAAATACAATCATAAAGCATAACATACAACACTCAGTGATAGTCATAGGATACTAAATAATTGACATAAATCGCAGTAGGGCACTAATAATCAATATAAATCATGAGATACAAACCACAGAATAATAGTCATAAGAAACTAAGGAAATAGATAACAGGAAAGTAATTTCAGGCTTTTGTAAGCTATGAATTAACTATAGCTAGAACCATTAGCTTAGTTGTGTCTTTGCTTGCTAGAAGTAACACTTCTCTAACATGCCATAAGTTCACCACAAATCTTTCTTATATACAGTAGATTGGCTTGCAAGATACGAATATCCAGGAAGGTGATATGATATTTAGCTTAAGCAGTGATTAGGAGACTCTGGACCAGGGGTAGTCAATCTTTTTATACCTACCGCCCACTTTTGTATCTCTGTTAGTAGTAAAAGTTTCTAACCACCCACCGGTTCCACAGTAATGGTGATTTTATGAAAACCTAATGAAAATGTTTTTAAATAATGCTATGAATTTCTTTTTAAAAAGTCAATTAAATTTAAAAAAAGGAAAGTGCTTCAGTATTGGACAAAACCCCTACCACCCACCATGAAAGCTGGAACGCCCACTAGTGGGCGGTAGGGACCAGGTTGACTACCACTGGTCTGGACAAATGACCAGAGAGAAGCAAAGTTCATTATTGTAATAGTAAAACACCCCACCCATATAAGGTAGACAATTTACATGATAATGGAGCGGAATTAAATAGGGCATCGTTTTGTGAGCATGTGTGACTCAATCAATCAGTATTCCTCTTATTTTTGTTTCCTGTAGTAAATGATACAAAAATAACTATGCTTGATTTGTGATGTGCTCCTTGGGTGTGGAATTCAAAGGCATCCTTTTCTGCTTCTGTACAGAAACAAAAGTTTGGTCTTTCCTCAATCTTGTGTGGATATTGGCTTCTATGCACCATCTTCTCATACGAAACCAGACCTCTGGCCATAGATAGTAATCAGCAAGAAGAAAACAACCCCATTATGACTTTCATTAAGATTTTCTTTCAAATTTCTCCTCTGGATGCCTTGACAACCTGATGGAGGACAGGAGGAGAAGACGACATTTTCTACTGGGGTACCCGTTTATGGAGGACTATCACTGGGCATTCTCCCCTTTCTTGGTCCTAAATTTTTAAAATCTGGAATATTTCTTTCTCTGCTATATTGGGTTGTTTTATAATTAATGCTCTATCCACTGATGTTCTATTGTTTTGAGGGTCTTTTGAAAATGTGCTGAATATGTTTATTTGGATATCTATGAAGAGTCTGTCTGTCTGTCTGTCTGTCTGTCTGTCTGTCTGTCTGTCAGTCATCTATCATCCCTCTACCTACCTACCTACTATCTACTGCTATCATTTCTTCTCTCTCTCCCTCCTTCCCTATATTCTATTATGTATCCATCCATCCATCATCATCATCATTATCTATATCTATCTATCTATCTATCTATCTATCTATCTATCTATCTATCTATCTATCTATCTATCTATCTATCATCTATCTATCTACCGTGTTTTCCTGAAAATAAGACAGGGTCTTATTTTCTTTTGACCCCCAAAATAAGCACTTGGCCTTATTTTCAGGGAGGTCTTATTATTTTTGTGGTGCAGGAAGAGGCAAGCATGGTCACCTCATGGCTGCTGCTGTGTTGCAATATTTTTGAGGAAGGGCTTATTTTATCACATGAGCTCAAAAGCCCGATTGACTTATTATCCAGGGAGGTCTTATTTTGGGGGAAACAGAGTACCTACCTACCTACCTACCTACCTACCTACCTACCTACCTACCTACCTACCTACCTACCTACCCATCCATCCATCCATCCATCCATCCATCCATCCATCCATCCATCCATCCATCTAGCCATCTAGGCATCCATTCATGCATGCATCCATCATCTATCTATCTATCTATCTATCTATCTATCTATCTATCTATCTATCTATCTATCTATCTATCTATCTATCTATCATCTATCTTTTTTCTAAAACAAATCGCCCAGAGATGATAATGGTTCACTATTCACTAATTCCTAGGTTAAAGGCAAAATCCACTGAATATATCATCATGACAAATCACCTTCTAGAGGAGACGGACGGCATAGAAATTTAATAAATAACTAATGAGTCAAGTAATATAACATACTCTGCATCTGAAAGAACACAATTCTTGGGGTTGTTTTTTTGTTTTGTTTTGTTATTGTGTGCCATTGACGTTCATCTTAAAAGTTTGCAAATGCTCATTCTTTGTCTGGTGTGTGATCAAACCACTCTTTTTTGTCTCAAGGGTGTGAGCTTTAAGATATGCGCACTTAAAGCTGAAATAGATTTTGAAGCCGGGGGATAACTTGAGACAGCGTTCTCTTGTTTCCACATGAATCTTCAACCACATGAGTTAGTGTACTTGCACAAGACTTTTATTTTCATTGTTTCTTTCTGTGTTTTTATAATGCCAAGTAATTTCAATGCTAAGCCCACGCAAAGGGTGCATAATAGGTGAGGCAGTACGGGCGAACGTAAACACAATTTTATAACCTTTGTGCAGCCAAGCAAAGGGAAACATTAGCATATTACTTAGTAATACAATAAAGCTTAATCTTGCTTGCTGCTCCTTTTTTTTATATAAAACATACGTGCACGAAGGTTGAATGATTCCTCTTTATGTGATTCTTCCTGTCTGCAGGTTTGCAGAAGACAAAGAAGATCAAGAGACCTTAACGCATCCAATGATGTTTCTGGCTATCGGAATACTTTCTGTCTTATTTATGCTACCTGCTCAACATATGGGTAAGAACTGTTGTGTTGTGGCCCGCCAGCAGCCAATAGAGCTGGCAGCAGATTCGGACAGTGAGGAGGTTGGGGAGGAACATGGGCCAGTCCTGAGGCCTGGGGAAGGCTCTGTTGAGGGCTCTGTGTCGGAGGCTGTCTGGGAGTTATCAGCTGCCTTCAGAGTCAGACATCAGTGAGGCAGATGAACAGCTGGAGCCTGTTCCCAGTGTGCGCATACACAGAGTTGCCAAATGAAGGGAACAGCTAATGGGTTTAGGTTTAGGTTTCGTTTTATTTATATGCCGCCCTATTCCCAGCGGGACTCAGGGCGGCTCACAAACCCAAGGGGGGAAGGGAAGCATAGAAACTACAAATACAAGCATTTAAAAATAACCAACAGACACACAGATCGAGAGGGGAAGGGAACTCATCAACCCCAGGCCTGCTGACACAGCCAGGTTTTAACGGCTTTTCGGAAGGCCTGGAGAGAGGTGAGGGTCCGGATCTCTGCGGGGAGTTCGTTCCAAAGGGTAATGAACAGGGGTTGACTTGGGAGTAAGGCCAGACAATGAAAGGCCCCTCCTAGAGGAAATAAAAGAGGAGCAAAAGGGGAGTGGAGTTTGCAGGAGACAACTAGTTCGCTTAATTGGCCTGTGACTCTCCGAGACTCCTTGCCAAGTTTTGCAGATATCGCCCTGGCAGCTCTCCAAGCCAGATAAGGTCTGTGACTGTAAATCCTCCCTTGAAAGACTTTGCTGGATATGAATGAGCAGAATTCACAGGCAATTAATAAAAGGGTTTTTTGCCGAGACAAGGAGTTTGTCAGAAAATGTTGCATGCCAATGATCGTGGCTCAGTGTTTCAGTGAAGAAAATCCCTATGTTAAAAGCAACATCCATTTAATATCTCTCTCGGTTTATCATGGGAGATGTTAAAAACACCGCGGTAGTAACGTCGGCCCCTTTCCTCCCATGGTCTTCTATGCTACCTGTTTGTTTTCTCTGACTTTTAAAGAAGTGTGCTCAGAGTTGTAAGACCTCCTAAGCTACAATTAAAGCTATCTGTTCCTTTTCCTAGTTCTCTCTCTACTGAAAAGCCAGGGTTTCTTGATATGATCTTCTGATAGACCAGGAAGGTGCAAGGGGGGGAGGGGATTCCTAGCTGACTATTAAATCATGGGGACATTTGCGCTGGATGAGAGATTTCATTTGTGTCGGGAGGCAACTAGAGAATGGACAAAGAGAAAGAGAGCCTGAGAGAGGGGTTGTAAAACTGTCACTGCCCCACATTGGAGTTTGCAATCGCTTTCTTTGATTTATCTTCCAAGCTTGGCCATTAACCATCTGTGCAACTTAAAATTGCCCCCCCCAACCCACCCTTGAATTACTGGCTTTTGATGGTAGGCTATTAAAATGGTGCCTTCTGTTCAGTCATCTGGGCATTTCCTCGTCGAAGCCAAAGTAGGAATATTCTAGACTAGAATTCCCCAACTTTGGAATGTTGAAAGCCTGTTTAGGACCTCTTGTAAAATGGTAAGGGTGGCCAGTCATAAAACACCCTTTTATCAGAAGACAATTAACAGCCTTTTATTTTCTAAGAATGCCTCTGGAATGCCTTCTTGGAGAGCTTAAGGATAGTGAGCCAGTGACCAGTCTTCACTCTCTTGAGCAGGTCAACGTGTCCAGCTAGTGTGGAATTTTGCCTTCCAAGAGCTTTTGACCATCACAAAAATAGTTAGATTAGAATAAGATGGGGTAGAGAATTTTTTTTAATCTCCTGAAACAGCTCCACCATGGTCCACATATCAGGAATTATTTCCCTGTTTTTAAAATATAATTTATATTGAAGAAAAGTTTAACGAGATAAAAACAATACAGATATTAAAAAACCAAGGAAACTAAGAGTGAATAAGTAAGAAAGAAAGAAAAGAAAGAAAGAGGAAGAAAGAGGGAGGAAAGAAGGAAGGAAAGAAGGGAAAGAAAGAAAAGAAAGAAAAAGAAAAAAGAAAGAAAAAGAAAAAAAGAACATAGAAATAGAAAGGAGAAAAGAAAGAAGAAAGAAGAAAGAAGAAAGAAAAAAGAAAGAGGAGGGGAGAGGGAGAGGAATTTCTGAACTTTTGGATAGCAGTTATAAATGCAATTATATTTTACTCTCTCGCTGAGATTACATCATATTTTCCTTCTTTCCATAAGATAGCCTTTCTAATCCTAGAAGCCATAAACACTAATTTGTTTTTCTCTTTTTCCCCCTAAAGATCCCATAGGGGGTAGGAATTATTTCTCAATGTATTGGAACTTGAACAACAACATTGTATGGATTGCTGTAGAAAACTGCCTTGGCCCCTTGAAAATAAGAGTTATTTCTTATATCCTTAGCCAGATATATTGTTTATTTTTATGCAAACAAGTATAATATGGTTTAAAGCCCAGTCAAGACTAGTCAACCTCCAGGGCATCTTGAAGTTGTCAGTCTGGAAGGAGGGAAGGTACACAATAGAAGATAGGAAATAAGCCTTTTTTTAAAAAAGGAATGTTCTCTATGCATGAAATTGATCATTTTCCACAGACAGTTTTGTTACGCGTGTTAGAGTATATTGTTCACGTGACATTATTTCAAGTGAGAGCCAGCCATTAGAATTAGGGATATAATAGCAAGAGAAACCACAATTTTTCCATCAACAATTTTGGACCATAGAGGGAATTTTGGCATGTGCAGTTATTCTATCCCTGAGTAATAAGTCAGGATATTTGTAGAAATGTCAGGGACGCAGTGGCTCAGTGGCTAAGACGCTGAGCTTGTTGATCAGAAAGGTCAGCAGTTCGGCGGTTCGAATCCCTAGCGCTGCATAACAGAGTGAGCTCCCGTTACTTAACCCAGCTTCTGCCAGCCTAGCAGTTCGTAAGCACGTAAAAATGCAAGTAGAAAAATAGGGGCCACTTTGGTGGGAAGATAACCACATTCTGTGCTCCTTTGGCATTTAGTCATGCTGACCACATGACCAGGGAGACATCTTTGGACAGCACTGGCTCTTTGGCTTTGAAACGGAGATGAACACTGGCCCTTGAGTCGGAAACGACTAGCACGTATGTGCGAGGGGAACTTTTACCTTTACCTAGAAATGTCATCTCCTCTTCCAGACCCAATTAAAGGAAAGAGTACATTTTGGTTAGTTCTGATTACTGCAGTGGGAAGTTCAGTGAAGTACAGAGTGGGCACATTTGACAGATCCATTTCAGAGATGAATACAAGCAGGAAACTCTGGGGGGAAATTGTCTCTACTTGCTTTATCCTTCCAATGGCATAGAGGAATTCTGTCAGTTGGAGAAATCCTCAAATATTTGGCTCCAAAGCTATTTACAGTGAAAGTGAATCCACATTGGCTCTTCCTAAGGAAATACGATTCTCATTTCTGTGAGCTGTGGGGAAGGAATTAGCAGCTTTGCTAAGGCTTAAAGAGACTAACATATGGTACAGGCTGGATTGTGAGAGAGGTTTATTTTTATTTAGTTAGTTTAGTTAGTTAGTTATTTGTCAAGCATGTATAAGACAGTGGTGGGTTTCAATTTTTTTTGGAACCTACTCTGTGGGTGTGGCCTCCTTTGTGGGAGTGGCTTGCTGGCCATGTGACCTGGTGGGAGTGGCTTGCTAGCCATGTGTTTTCTTTCTTTCTCTCTCTCTCTCTCTCTCTCTCTCTTTCCTTCCTTTTGTCTCTCTGTCCCTTTTTTCTTTTTTTCTTTCATCTCTCTCACTCTTTTTTCTTTTTTCTTTCTTTCTTTCTTTCTTTCTTCCTTTCTTTCTCTTTCTCTCTCTCTCTGTGTCAGTCTCTGTGTGTGTGTGTGTGTGTGTGTGTGTGTGTGTGTGTGTGTGTGTGTGTAAGATAGCAGATGTAAGTATAAACATGATTATGAATACATGAAATGGATACGAATAAATGGGGACATTAGGACAGGGATGGTAGGCACACTGGTGTGCTTATGCGCGCCCCCTTACAGACCTCTTAGGAATGGGGTGAGGTCAACCATAGACAATCTAAGGTTAAAGTTGTGGGAATTTGGGGAAGAAACTACAGAGTCAGGTAGTACATTCCAGGCATTGACCAACTTTCATGAGTTGAAATTAGATCTAGTCCAAGGTTTAATCTACCTCAAGGTCATGCATTCACTTTCTTCACCATGGTTGAACTGCCTTCATCTATTGTAGGCCAGTGCATTTTTAAAAAAATCATGAAGGATGCTGAAGCCACATGACATCCAAGCATGATGGATTGAAAGTCAATCCCTCTATGTTTCAGCTGAGGCACAAGTGTAGGAAAGTGTAGGTAGCATTCCAGCTTGAAGATGTCATGTTTTCTCTGTGATTCTCCAAAATCCACTGTGGGCAATACCATTCTTAAAATTATCTCTGCCTTCAGCCCAAATTTTCATTCTCTCTCTGCTTCCTAACTCAGCAGCTTCAGAAAGGGTTCCTTTGTCTTCTGAGCTTAATGGACTTGTGTTCTAGGTATCAGATAAAGAAGTCCATGTTCTTTATCGTTCCCTTTGTGTGTGCCAACAGGAATGGTCCCGCCTTGTCCCCATTTGGATCCAGAACTGAAACTCTGGCAGCCAGGACATGATGAAGAGAATCGCGTGAACATTAGCCAAGGCCAAAAGCTTCTCTTATCTTCTTCTGCCACCGTTCATTCCATTGTCATCACAAATGGAGGTAAGGCTGGTGTGATGGAAAGCCATAGCATCTATGCTATATTCAGAATGCAGAGCAGCTGACTCGGTTCCTTGATGAAGACCTTCCCTTCTTGAAAATAAGCTTAATATTCCTAAAATGATTTTTAAAATTGCATTCATTCTTTGATATATTTTTTATGAAACTCCTAAGAATAGAGCAGAGCAGAGCAGAGCAGAGCAGAACAGAACAGAACAGAACAGAACAGAACAGAACAGAACAGAATAGGTGGAACGGAATGGAACAGAATAGAATATAATTCTTTATGGCCAAATGTGATTGGACCAACAAGGAATTTGTTTTTGGTGCATATACTCTCAGTGTACATAGTGTAAAATAAAATAGAATACATTCATCAAGAATCACAAGATAAAATAATATAAGATAATCATAAGATAATTATCTAATGCTTTTTATTCTAATAAGCATCTAATTTCCTGTTTAGGTTAAATATGAACTTATTTAGCTGAATCCACCTCTTCCAGATTGACCTAGAACAGAGTTTCCCAACTTTGGCAAATTTGAAATTTTGTGGACTTTACCTCATGCTGGCTTGGGAATTCTGGGAGTTGAAGTCCGCATGTCTTCAAGCTGCCAAGTTGGAGAATCATTGAATTGAGTGATGAAATGCATCCTGGGACAATTAAGTTAATCAAATACCTCTGGACTTGCTCAGTTGCGTTAATGTCCGCTATACAGTGTGGATTTCAGACAGACGAGCTGTATTCGAGAATTGGTCTGGCAAAGGTTTTGTATGCCCTAGTTTGCAGTACAATGTTCCTGGAGAAGAAGCTTCGCAAGATTAGGTTAACAACTCTTAATGCCTTTTTGGCAATGCTGTTACAGTGAGCTCTGGGGCGTAGATCTTTTGAGATGACTACTCCTGGGTTCTCGATTTACTTCATTATTTATTACATTTGTTTTGGAAAGAATGCAAAATTTGTTCTAAAACAAAAGCACATTCCTTATTCCCAGAATCTCAAGCAAGCAAGGCTGCATGCCTCTCTCTGGTATTCTAGTTTGCTTGTGCCAGGTGTAAGTATTACAGCGCTGTCTTGGCTAATGACTGGATTCGATACAGACAGTTTCAGTTATTTATACCGAGGGCAGCTTTGTATAAACAGCATCACCTCGCAAACATTTTGCTGGACTTCCTTGCCTGAAGCCTGGCTGGCCTCTATTTATGGGGAGATTTATGTTGGAATGCTGCTGCTCCCCACTAAATGAAAAGACGAAGAGACGTCATGCAACGCAGATACAAATATAGCATTGTCAAGATAAACAGTGTTAAATTTAATGCGGATAAAACCAACTGTGGTTAATATCAGGGTAGAAATGCTGGGGGAAATATGTCATCAGCTACCTTGTCTGCAGCTAAGCTTGTTTTGTTGTCCCAGTTGGAAAAACTGTAAATTTGATTGTTGTGTTTCTTTTCCACTTCCTTTTTCAATGTCCTCCTAACCATTCACCGAGAGTCCATAATTATAGGATGGGTAAAGGCGCAGTCGGCTATAAAAAGGCACTGTACTGCAGGCTAGTGGTGCCAAGAGACCTGGCTTGGGGAAGTTCTTATTCCCTCCTTGTCTTGCAGAATGGAAGGAGGTAAAACCTTTTAGACCAGGAGTCTCCTGTCTATAAATCTGTGGGCTGCAGCCCACTAGTGGGCCATAAGGGGTTTTGCAACCGGGCTGTGGAAACAGCTCTCCGCGCACGCCATGCATTTACTTACCGGCATCCAAAATAGGCCGTGTGGGGACTCCTGGGAAGGGTGGGGCAGGATGGGCGGGGCCAGCTAGGATTTGGAGGTTCTCCGAACTGCACAGAATCTTAGCTAGAAGTTCTCCTGCACCCCACAAGCCCCGCCCTGATACAAACAATAATCACAAACAACAGCGCTAACCAGTCTGATTTTTTTTTCTTCTGAAAAAGAGAAAGTCTTTCTTTTCAGGGAATTTGTTTAGAGAGAATCCGTCAAGGAAGGTGGTGGTGGGGGAATCAGAAGATTAAAAATCTTTGCAACTTTGCAACTTTAATAAGATTTGTATGCCGCCCACTCCCTAGGGACTCTGGGCGGCTCACAACAAGAGTAAAACATAAAAATTAAAAATACAGTTATTTAAAATAAATAGAGCCGAGGTGGCACAGTGGTTAGGGTGCAGTACTGCAGGCCACTTCAGCTGACTGTTATCTGCAGTTCAGCGGTTCAAATCTCACCGGCTCAAGGTTGACTCAGCCTTCCATCCTTCCGAGGTGGGTGAAATGAGGACCCAGACTCTGGGGGCGATATGCTGACTCTGTAAACCGCTTAGAGAGGGCTGAAAGCCCTATGAAGCAGTATATAAGTCTAACTGCTATTGCTATTGCTAAGACATCATCCATTCAATCAAGTGGGGCTGGATTATAATCAACAGCCCCAGGCCTGCCGGAACAGCCAGGTCTTGGTTGCTTTATGGAAGGCCGGGAGAGTGGTAAGGGTCCGGATCTCATTATAATCTGCATTATAAACCATGGTTTATCATTTGCCTTCCATCAAACGAGGCACGACTGAGAAGTCCAAGCAGGGATAATATAGAAGGAAAAAATCTTAACTTTGTGGCACAGTTTTAAGTCAACCCACTTAAATACCCCTTTTGCTTCTCGTCTGTTAGGAAAACTAGTGATTAAAGATAACACAGCCCCTATTGTTCTGCGCACTCGTCATATACGGATAGAAAATGATGGAGAACTACATATCGGGAGTGAGAGCTGCCCTTTCCGGAGCAGCCTGACAATAATCTTATATGGACGGTATGTAATTAAACCAACCTCATCCATAATTTGGAAGATTACCCCCACAAGCCTTTTCTTTCTAGATGGATGGATGGAGGAGCAGAGATCTGGTACATTAGACGCCAAAACTACTACAGCGCACTAGGAAGAACAGAATAGAATTCTTTATGGACACACCTGGGCGCATCATCACCCAGGGCTGAATATTTCTGGTTGAGAGCTGGTAACTGATTTTCAATTCTGACTATTTTAGAATATAGAATAGCAGAGTTGGAAGGGACCTTGGAGGTCTTCTCATCCAACCCCCTCCTTAGGCAGGAAGCTGCTGGAACCGTTGGAGCTGCCACCAGACTCTGACAGTGAGGGGCCTTCTGAGTCAGCTCTGGAGGATGTGGAGGACCTTGGACAGGGTTCCGACTCCAAGCAGGGCACAGAGAGGCTGGTTGGCCACCAGGAGGCACCTGAGCCTTGGACCAGTAGGGAGGAGACAAGGGAGAGTGAGCCGGAGGCCAGTAGTGAGTTGTTTCTGGATGCACGCCATCGAAGAGCTACTAGGCGTCAGGAATAATTACGCAATTACAGGAGGTAATTGCGCTCAGCTGGTGGTCATTAGGCTCCTCTCCAGACTATAAAAAGGCTACTTGTGCACACGCCCCTCTTTGCAGAAGTCAACACAGAACCGAATGTCGGAGAACTTTGTGTGAGCTTGGCAGGCTGGATTGCTGCCAAGGACCTGTTTGTCTGTTAATTAAATGCCGTAATTTATCTCTGGCTCGGAGTGTGCTTTGGTGTGGAACGAGGGGGGTCAGAACAGAAGCCCTACACCATTTCAGACAAATGGTTATCTATTTCTGTAGAGAGGTAATTATTTCTTATATATAGTGCAACTCCACCTCCTCTTTTATTTGGTCTATTTCTTTTAAATAAATACTAGTTCAATAATAGTAGCTTCCCATGTGGAATTCTTGCATCACAAATCCTGCTTCTTTTGGTGTGGAAGTGAAAGAATTTCATTTTTCTGATGCCCTTTCCTAATTCTGCTGCAATGTAATAAATGGTCTTCCTTTATTTTTTGGATTATATTTGTCTGCTGCTTTCAGAAAACATTTATTCATCAGTGAATCATCCTTTATTTGATGGTTCCAACTGATGGCTTTATAATACACTCGGTTTATTTATTTTTTGGCACTCTTCAACTATTGCTGTACAGCAATTCCCAAAGGTGGAGAAATAAAATGCTATTCAAATTCACCCCGCAGAGCTGATGATGGCAGCCAGCCTGACAGTTACTTTGGGCGAAAGTTCATTGGCGTCTTTAACGGTGGGACTCTTGAGGTTCACGGTGAGCGAAAGCTATCCTGGACTTTCTTAAACAAGACTCTGAATCCAGGGGGATTGGAAGAAGGGGGCTACTACTTCGAACGAAGCTGGGGGCATCGCGGGATCATTGTCCATGTTGTTGATCCCAAGACTGGAGCGGTCATCCATTCTGATCGGTGAGTTCAAACTCTTTCCCTATTTCAGCCAATGCAAGCAAGCCTTTCTCTTTCCTTCATTATATTGTTTGCCCGAGGTCCAAAAACAAATTCTCAGCCGCTCTGATCTCCGAGCTGATGGGGTTTTGTGCAAACACAGTTTGTGAATTGCAGGATGCAATATATTGAAGGAGCCGAGGTGGCGCAGTGGTTAGGGTGCAGTACTGCAGGCCACTTCAGCTGACTGTTATCTGCAGTTCAGCGGTTCTAATCTCACCGGCTCAAGGTTGACTCAGCCTTCCATCCTTCCGAGGTGGGTGAAGTGAGGACCCAGACTGTGGGGGCGATATGCTGACTCTGTAAACCGCTTAGAGAGGGCTGAAAGCCCTATGAAGCGGTATATAAGTCTAACTGCTATTGCTATTGCTATTGCTATTGAGATTTTGGAATGGGCCAGGGCTGCAGGTGAATATAGAAGAGGTGGATGGAATGGGTGTGGTTTAGGAATAGCTGGAGGTCAAAACCCACATTTTTTCCCTTAAACTTCATTCTGAAGTTGATTGCCCCTTCGACTTTATCAGGCTTAAAATTACAGTGTTTAACTTCCTGAAAATAGGCAGGAACAGAAGAGACGGCTGTAGAATGCACAGAAAGTGGTTTGAGTGGCTTAGTTAATTATGGACTAGCCCAGCATCATAAAAAGGAATAAGCACTTCCAGTAGAACCATGTATATATCAATGATACAATCGTGAAAGGAGTAAAAGATATATCAACTTGCAAGTTAAGGCTTGAAAGTTAGAAAAGAATGGAGAAATACATTCAACATTTCTTGTTATTTCCGTGACAGATATAATGGCAAGAAGAATCCATTATAATCATGGGTGGGCTGCTGGGAGTTCTCAGGGATTTGGGACAGTGATGGGTTTCCTTTTTTTTTTACTACCAGTTTGCTCGTGCGCACTCGTTCGCTTGCACGACGATTCTGCGCATGCACAGAAGCTTCTGCGCATGCTCAGAATCATCCGGGCAGGTGGGCGGAGCCTCCCACCACTGCCACTACCTGTTCGCCCAATCCGGGTCAAACTGGGAGCAACCCACCTCTGATTTGGGAGAACCTCTAGCTAAGATTCTGTGCAGTGCGGAGAACCCCCAAATCCCACAGCTGGCTGGCCTCACCCATCCCACCATACCTCTCCCAGGACTCCTCAGGCAGCCCATTTTGGGCGCACACAGAGATTCAGGGAGGGTGAAAAACAGGCCTACCGGAAGTTCAGGAAGGCTTGAAATGGGCCAGTTTCCACCCTCCAGAGAGCCTCCGGAGCCTGGGGAGGGTATTTTCATCCTCCCGGAGGCTTGAAAAAAGCCTCCGAAGCCCAGGGAGGGCAAAAACACCCCCCTCCGTCCTGGTGCAGGAAGCTGACTAGGCCACATCCACCATGGCCACGCCCACCCAGCAACCAGGCAGAGAACCCCTTGCTAAAATAGCAGTTAGACTTATATACCACTTCATAGAGCTTTCAGCCCTCTCTAAGCGGTTTACAGAGTCAGGATTTTTTGAAGCCCACCCCTGACTATAGTGGGATGAGTGTGAATTATCTGATTCCTGCAGGTCATTCTGTCCTGCAGAGTTGGCTTCTCCTAAGTGTAAAAGCAAGCACTGATGCTATCTTCTTCTTCTTCGAGAGTGCCTGTGCATGAATCAACATGGCAAGGGCAGCTCTTTCTACTTCTCACCTGTCCTTCTGTGTTTCTTCAGATTTGACACCTACAAACTCAAAAGCGAAAGCCTCCGCTTTGTGCAGTATTTGAACGCTGTGGAGGATGGCATGATCCTGTCGGTCGCGGTCAACGACGAAGGCTCCAAGAATTTGGATGACTCGGCCAGGAAAGCAATGACCAAACTGGGCAGCAAGCATTTCCTCCACCTTGGCTTTAGGTAGGAGCCTGTCCTGTCAGGGTTACAACACAAAGTCCTTATTGTGCTTTTCCTGGATCTAAAATAATTCCGCTTTCCTCATGGTGATTTTCCCTCCTCTCTTCTTCCTTTTCACCCGAGAGCATTTCAGAGGCCAAGGACAGTGCTTGAGAGGGGTTTGGGCCACACAGTTGGGTTGAAGGAAGGCTTTGAAATTGAATCAATCGGTGCAAATTGGACTAATGACCTCAATTCGGAGTTAGCGTAGAAATGTTCCATGCAGAAGGTCCCAGGTTCAGTCCCTGAATATTTCCACAGGCTCTAAAATTCCTTCAAGATCTTGTAGAGTAGTTATGAAGCTCTACAAGAAAGCCATGGGTATCAATGCATCAAATGACTGTATACTTTGCCTCCCTAGGAATCCTGCTCTACCTGATGATTTGCAAGATTCTTTTAACTCAAAAGATGGGAAGCAGGAAGTTCACACATTGCAAAGGAAATCACTAACATTGTAGCATCATCTTAGGTCCAGCTTATAGTAGAGTCTTCAAGGTTTACAGGGTCATTTTTGGAAAGCAGGAATTAGTGTGGTTGCATTTCATAGTTTCTTTTGGAAAACCTGCCCAATTGTCCAAAACAGGATATATAGTAGTTCTGCTGGAGTAAAACCTCTTGTGCTGGGAAAGCTTAAAGGGAGTCGCTTTACCAGTTTCTGTAATGGTATGTGAGAATAACCTTCAGAGGCAGGAAGAAGAGCCAGGGGGAAACAGTCAGATAATAAGAGGCAGCTGAGCCTGCAGAAGGAATGGGACCCTCCCTCATTTCTTGGGTTGCAAAGGCGACAGAGGGAGATGTGTACTTTTAGACTTGCAAGATTCAATTCCTGTAACTTTACAGTAAGGTAGAATTGGTTCGCCTGGGCATTGCTTCCAGCCTGGACTACCTCACAGGCTGACCGTTTCCTTGTCACTATTTGGTGAGAGATGTATTTCTTTTATCTATTTATTTAGTTTGTCAAACATGCATGAGATAACAGGTATAAGTATAAATATGGACATGAGCACAGGAAATGGGTACGAATAAATGGGGACAGTAGGACAGGGACAGTGGGCATGCGGGTGCGCTTATACACGCCCCCTTTACGGACCTCTTAGGAATGGGGCGAGGTCAACATTAGACAATTTAAGGTTGAAGCTGTGGGGGTTTGAGGCTGTAACAACGGAGTCAGGTAGAGCATTCCAGGCGTTGACCACTCTGTTGCTGAAGTCGTATTTTCTGCAATCGAGTTTGGAGCGCTTTACCTTGAGTTTGTATCGATTGTTTGCCTGTGTATTATTGTGGTTGAAACTGAAGTAGTTATTAACAGGTAGAACATTGTAGCAGATACTTTTGTGTACTATGCTTAGGTCAGACCGTAGGCGGCGTAGCTGCAGGTTGTCCAAGCCCAAAATTTCAATAGCAGTTAGACTTATATACCACTTCATAGGGCTTTCAGCCCTCTCTAAGCGGTTTACAGAGTCAGCATATTGCCCCCAACAACAATCCGGGTCCTCATTTTACCCACCTCGGAAGGATGGAAGGCTGAGTCAACCCTGAGCCGGTGAGATTTGAACAGCCGAACTGCAGTCAGCTGAAGTAGCCTGCAGTGCTGCATTTAACCACTGCGCCACCTCGGCCTGGTAACATAGAGTACTCTTCTGGTGAAATACCTCTGGACTTGTATTAATGTCTGATATACAGTGTGGATTCCAGGCATATATACCATATTTTCGGTATATTCCCCACCCCCCCTAAAAGAGGGTGAACATTTGGGTGCATCTTATACACTGAATGTAGCTCCACCCATCCACCAGCCCCAACTCTTTGGCCTCTGCCTCCCTGCAATTTACCTCCTTGCAGCAAACGGGGGGCTTCAATAGGCTATAGCAATCCCTGCAGCCTGAAACAGCTGATGATCGGGAGAAATTGAAAGTGAAACTTGCTGTTTGCTCCAGGAGGCAAATTGCTGGGAGGCAGAGGGAGATTTTTTTTCTTGTGCTAATCAGGCTGTTTGCTGCAAGGAGGTAAGTCAACAACTATAAATGCCTATAGAATGTTCAAATTATTACTTATTTTTTAAAGGCTGATTTATTATTCTAAACAATTTAACAAAATTAGGAAGCTTTTTAAAATAAATGCTTGATCCGAAGAGGCCCTGTGCGATTGGTTTTAAAAAGTGTTATTCTTTTAAATAGCAGAGAATAACTATACTTCCAGAAAGCACATCGATTTTAACAATAACTGTACTAGTATAGTCTGAAATATAACACTACAAACAATGTATATTGTCTGTGCTGTTTGTTGCAAGGAGGCAAATTGCTGGGAGGCAGATTTTTCCCCATGTTTTCCTCCCCAAAAGCTAGGTGCGTCTTATACCTCGGAGTGACTTATATTCTGAAAAATACGGTAGTTCATTCATTCATTCATTCATTCATTCATTCATTCATTCATTCATTCATAGTTCATTCTGCAGTAGGGTCTCAAAATTCTTAAACCATAGAAAGGTTGCCTTTTCCTTACGCAGACGGTGGTGAATTTCTGGTCTCACTCAATATGAAGCCACTTCTGGTGGGGTTCCACCAGAGTGTGCCAATTCCTTGTCTTTTTATTGTCCCTCTCCCCAAAAAACAAACTGCAGGAATTCTGACCCCCCCTCCGCCAACTTACACTCCGAAATCTTGAGTAATCTTGATTAAACCACCCGCCCTAAACTTCCCAGACTGGTCTTTTTGTTATGAGTAAAAAATAAGCTGCAATCTTCAGGAAGGACTTACCTGGCAGTCGGCTGCCTGCCTTACTTATGAGTAACCCTGGAGAGGGTTGCCTCACAAGCGTTGGGCTGTGGTTCCTCACTTTGTTTTGGAGTTTTAGTTGTGGGGTGTGTGTGTATTTGTGATATCCTGCCTTTTGTGGGGGTGGCATAAATAGCACTCCGTTGTTTCCTCCTAAATCCTCATCCTGCCAGGTAGGTTTGGATGAGAGCCTGAAGTCACCCAGGAGTTTTGGTGGCCAAGGGTGGACTTGAGCCCGGGCCTCCTACTCTGTCGCTTTAGCCATTATACAACATTGCCTCTCCAGTGTGTGTGTTTTTTAGAACGTATTCTTAGCTGATCTAGTTCTGTCAAGTGTTTGTGGTTGGGTTTGATGTTTGCAGGCATGGAAGCAAATCTTCTCTCCCCGCCAGCCTTCTAGGAGGCTGACATGCAGTTTCTTCCAGTTGTCCACCCCATTCGCTTGGACACGGTTCGTGATCTTTCCAAATTCCTTTTCCACATGGCATGTCCAAATCCTATCCAGAACCAGCCCTGGCTTCCCATGGACAGAACTTTTTCTCTCTCTCTCCACCTCTCTCCCTGCTCAGAATAGCACTCCAAGCACTCCTCCTCCTCCTCCTGAGATTGCATTGCTCAGAATTGTTCTAATTAGGCATCCCTCATCTTGGGCAGCCTTTGCCGTTTTTGATTGAAACCAAACCCGCGATTGCCGCTTGAGGAAAAACGCCGCTCTTAATCCTGTCCAATATCTGTACCTTGAAGACAAGAAATCTTGCCGCTCCAGGCAGAGGGGACACATTCTCTTCCGTCTGCCAATTTGTCAAGTGCAAACATATTTTTTCGCTTTGGGCCACTCTTTTCGTCGTTGCTGTAGCTCTGGGTTGCTGCCATGGTCCTCTTGCTCTCACTGCAGGCTGAGCTAAACCGTTGGTGAACCCATCCTGCCCTTTTGGTGGTTTCAATTAGTGGTTTTTCCTCATTGGAAGGGGTTTAAGCCAGAGGTTCCCCAGGGTCCCCCCCCCTTGCAATTCCATGCACTTTCTCCCACTTTCTCTCTTCATCAATCCTTCTCTGTTCTCAGTCTCTGTCACTTTTTTTTTTTAAAGTAACATGTAGTTCTCCGGCCAAATGGAGGACAGCCAGCTGTGTACTTGTCGCCTGCCAGTTGCTTAACGATTGTCTGCCTTTACTGTCCAAGGCAGACAGTAAAAAAATGGGTGGCTTGTGTCAATCAGCTGCTTATTGTGCATTCGGAGATGCCTTATGGAAGGCAACTATAAATAGAAGAACCTTTGACCAACTTTGCTTGACCTGGCAATGAAAAAGGCGCGTGCAAATTGTTGTGGGTATAAAAGGAAGGTGAAACCTCTCCTCATCAGGCATGGATCCCAATGGCTAGGCAGTTGGCACCTCCGTCTGGATCCAAGTCAAATGTTAGGTGGGAAAGATCAGGCCCACATAAGGGACGCAGTGGCTCATTGGCTAAGACGCTGTGGTTGTCGATCAGAAAGGTCTGCAGTTCAGTGGTTTGAATCCCTAGCGCCGTGTAACTGAGTGAGCTTCCATTACTTGTCCCAGCTTCTGCCAACCTAGCAGTTCAAAAGCATGTAAAAATGCAAGTAGAAAAATAGGCACCCACCTTTGGTGGGAAGGTAACAGTGTTCCGTGCACCTTCGGCATTTAGCCATGCTGGCCACATGACCAAGGAGACGTCTTCGGAAAGCACTGGCTCTTCAGCTTTGAAACAGAGATGAGCACCGCCCCCTAGAATCGGGAACGACTAGCACATTTACCTTATCAAGGCCGCATATGATATTCTAATTAAAGTGATTTCTTGCTTGTCATTCCGATGCATGGGAATCTATACAATGAACAGTTAGCACTATCTTGGCATAAGATCAGGTTAACAGAATTCAATAGGAGGTTGGACTTAAGTTTAGTTTGTGATTACATAGATATGCCAGGCCGATTCCTCTTTTGACTCTATCCCAGCTAGTGGAATCTACCACCATTCTAACCACACAGAGAAGCAAATTTAAATACGGCAATGATGGAACGTTCTATCAACATTATGCTCAATAATGTGTCCCTTTTAGTCTGATTTGTTTTAAACTTTTGAATCCCAGTTAGAATCCTGCAAACTGTATTGAATTCCCTACCGGGCTCTTCCCATTTGGTAGTGGCCAAAGCCATTAATTCATGAATTTGTTGCTTGGAACAGCAAGGCAAACTCTGGTAGGACAGAGAATTTCCAGTTCTTCTTGTTTATGTCTGGTTATTTACCCCCCACCCCACCCGCTGATCTGTGTCCTCTTTACTCGTGTTCTTAGTGGCCTCTGCAACTGTCTGGTTTGAAACATTAATAGCAAAAAATAATATATTAAGAAGACGAAAAAACCACATGCACATATTACTCATCGAGATTTCAGAAGGATCTATAAACACCACTGCTAACTTTTCAGAGCTCCATGAGTTCAAGGCAGACTCCTATTTATTAAAAACACAGGGAGAGAGACATATTTACTCAATTAATCAGTAAAATGAATCTACCTATAAGTCTTCTGCTTTATTGATTTGCCTAGTCTTGATTCTTCCAGAGAGTAGAATTAACAGCCAGATATTTTCAGTTCATAGAAAGGCATTTCTAAGAATTTGGCACTTTTCATCTTTGCAAAAGCTAGTTCTTTGTAGTTTGATTCCTGATGGGATTCCTCTGAAGAAGTTCTGAGAACTTTCTCATTCATAGCTGGAGCTTTGTCAACTTGGAAACGGATGAATTTTATGCTACAAGTAAGGCGTTTGCACGATGGAATCTTAGACGTTGTAACTCTTTGCTTTGCTTGAAGCTGAAGCAAATAAATTTGCTGAAGATACACAAAGGTATTCTGCCTTTATAACGGTTCTTGGATAATATATTTGTGTGTGAATAAGGGCAGAGGCTCCATTAACTTTAGCCAGGTTGAAGTTAGCTATACTTGGGAAGTCAAAAACACATTGCAACAGAAGGCAGCGTTAAACTACTTCCATCCAGCTGCCAGGAAAACAGCTGGATGCAGGCACCAGGAGTCTAGCTTCACTCATGAACTTTAAAAAAATATATCTCAGAGTTAGTCTCTCTGGGGAGCTGAGAAAAGAGAACACAACAAGCCATATTCCAAAAAGATGCATGCATTTCTTACAAAGAAGTAATATTGAGTTTTTGTGTTGTAAGATGCATGCATTTCTTGCAAAAGAGTAATGCTATGTTGTGTGTTGTTGTTCTTTAATACCCCAGGCATCCCTGGAGCTTCATTACAGTCAAAGGAAAACCTTTGTCCTCCGTTGAAGATCATGTTGAATATCAAGGTAAACATCAAGATATGGCCATGAGAATGGTGGCAGCTAAATTATATTGAGGAGCATTTTGGCATAAGGCATTTGGGCTACTTCAGGCATTATTTGAGGCCAGGTCTTAGGTTGTATGGAATGGAGAACCTACATCGGTCTTCTCCGGCCTTGATGGGGTTTTTTTGGTGGATGGGCTTCATTTCTCAAACTTCAGGCTGATCATTCTGGGAATGAAACGCCCTAGTTTTTAAGCACAGGAAGGATTATGTCACCATACGTCTTGAGTTTGTAGGGGCACCAGAGCCAAAGATCTAGATTCCTTTCTCTGATTTTGAATCCTATCTGCTGAAGTCTCTCAGCCTGTTATGTTCTTGCCCCCACTTCTGTCCAATGCAGGGATAGGCTTCAAAAATTTCAGCACTGGGTTCCCTGCTGGGTGGGCGTGGCCATGGTGGGTGTGGCCAAGTCATGGAGGGGGGGTCACATTCCCCAGGTTCCAGAGGCTTTCTCAAGCCTCTGGGAGGGCGAAAACTGCTTCCCCCCAAAACTTCCGGAGATCGGAAACAGGTCAATTTCTGGCCTACCGAAACTTCTGGGAGTCCCATTTCCCCCCCTCCCTGAGCTTGGTGCTTTTCTTGCAGGCGTTTCATTACCCAAACTAGGTAACATCATCAGTGCTAGCTTCACTAGCGCCTAGTTTGGATAATGAAACGTCTGTAAGAAAACAAACAAGCTCAGAGAACACCAAGGACCCTTCATTTCAGCCCTGAGCTACAAATATCCCCCTTTGTTGGTAACTTTCTTGTCCCTACACCTTTACCTCTGATTTAATTGGAACTTGAGAGAATGTGGGAAAATATAAGTAATTTATCTTCCTTTCACCCTTTGTCATTCTGCAGAATTTGCAGGCGGACAATCAGTTTTGCTGAAGAGATGATATAAACAATTGTGTCAATATTGAGCCCTTGCCTTTAAAACTCTGCAGGTCCCTTTCATATGTGTGTTCTAAATCCCCCAAAGGAGCATTAAAAACTGAACTGTTGACAGCTTCTCAGTAATGAACTGCAGCTTTGGGGATTGCTGGGAAGTCCTTCTCTTGCTTCCCTTTCGGTTTTTATTTTTATTATTATTTTTTTGCAGGACGCAAAGGCTCAGCTCTTGCCAAAGTATTCAAATTGTTCCAAGCTGAAAACGGAGAACGTTTCAATGTGTCTTCAACCAGTGAATGGGTTAAAGGTGAGGCTTTTCTTCTTTGGAGCAAGTTTTCAGTGCAGTTGGAAATATTCCTCAACCCCAACATACAAAAAAATCAACCTCAGGCTGAACTACAACTCCCAGCATCCCTCAGCATTGGCCCTGATGCGTGTAGATGCACAGCAACACAAGGACAATCCCTGAATTTCCATCTTTTTGGTCCTATAGTAGACAGGGGCATTGCAAGCTGTTTTGATGCTGCACAAAAGAACTGATAGCTTTGCTTCATCAAAGCCAGGCCAGTGATTACCGACTAGTGACACACTGACTGTAGGCAATAGCAATAGCACTTAGACTGTTATACAATTTCATATTGCTTTGCAGCTCTCTCTAAGCAGTTTACAGAGTCGATATATATTCCCCAGCAATCTGGGCCTTCATTTTATCAATCTCGGAAGGATGTAAGTCTGAAACAACCTTGAGCCGATCAGGATCGAACTCCTGGCTGTGGGCAGAGTTAGCCTGCAATACTGCACTATGCCACCACAGCTCTTAATAGCAATAGCACGTAGACTTATATACCGCTTCACAGGGCTTTTACAGCCCTCGCTAAGTGGTTTACAGAGTCAGGCTCTTGCCCCCAACAATCTGGGGTTTCATTTTGCCGATCTCAGAAGGATGGAAGGCTGAATCAACCTTGAGTCAGTCAGGATCGAACTGCTGGCAGTTGGCAGAGTTAGCTTGCAATGCTGCATTCTAACCCCGTGCCAACGTGGTTGAGGCAGCCCTCCAGCATCTATTTGTAGCACCCCCCACAGATAAAATAATTAAATTTGGAGATAAATTTAAAGGTGGGTACTAGCAATTGGCCTCAAGGCAAATCCCCTCTCTCTGTCTTATACTTAAATTCATTTCTCCCTCCACATGCTCAAAACAGATACACAGGCCTCCAAATTCATTCAGTTTGCTTCTAGTGGCATGACCACATCAGAGGTGTTATTCAGCAGGTTCTTCCCTGTTCTGGAGAACCGGTAGCGGAAATTTTGAATAGTTTGGAGACCCAGCAAATGCCACCTTTGACTGGCCCCGCTCCATATATTCTCTGCCTCCAAAGTCAAGGAGGAAATGGGGATTTTGCAGTAACCTTCCCCTGGAGTGGGGAGGGAATGGAGATTTTACAGTATCCTTCCCCTGCCACGCCCACCAAGCCAAACCACGCCCGCCAAATCAAGCCATGCCACCAAGCCACGCCCACAGAATTTGAATCCCACCACTGGGCCACATGGTCTTCTGCAGTCTTCCAGAAACTTGTGATGCTGCTCCAATCTCTCATAAATTGTCCTTTTTGGACATATTAAACCTTTGTCATTTTCTCATGGGAGCAAAATTTTGTGATCTGTGGAAGCATTTGAAATAAACATAAATTGAAGAAAAGAACATCATTTATTGGATAAAACACTCACATTAATCTTTATTTAATTATATTGTCATTGGAATCTCTGCGATATCTACCAGTAAACCATAAATGTTCCATCCTGGGCCTATTTATTTTGGTTTTGCAAAGGCTCTTCTTCTATAGCCTCTCCTTCAAAGGCCAAATATTTCCCGTGGAAAGATTAGTTTCTCCTTTCATCACTAGTCTGATGTGCCTTGGGACACCTAACATCTGATGACTTAGGGAAAACACCAGGAGTGGGTAGCTTTTAAACAGATTTGCCAACATATTTTGGCACCGAGATTTAATGGAACAGCACATTTTTTCCGGCAATCGTTAAGGCCTGTTTTCTCCAAAATGACCTTAATTTGCGTTGTTTCCTTTTTTTACCCCCAGATGTTGAGTGGACTCAGTGGTTTGAGAAGCCAAAAATATCAAAATCCAAAGATGGAGAGAGACTCTTAGACTTAAGAGCTGCTCACCCAGAAATCTGCGATCATCCTGTGGATCTCCAGGTATGACATACGGAGTAATCATCCTCTGTCCGAGGGGCCTTCAAACATGGCAAAATTAAGACTTGTGGACTTCAACTCCCAGAATTCCCCAGGCAGCCATATTGAAGTTGAAGTTCACAAGTCTTAAAGGTGCCAAGTTTACCTTAAAGTTGTTCTAACGTTATACCTGTTTCCCATAATTTGATTCTCTCTTGTATTGCAATTGATGGGAGCTTTGTTGTTGATAGATTTTTGGCTAATAAATGGTGGTCTCTCTCCAGATAGGAATGAGAGAGAAATTTGTACGGTTTGCAATTGAAATCAAATGTAATGAGGCATGAACGAATATGTGAAGCAAAACTTAAGCCTCATTTGAAAGTCACATTTTGCGGTTTTTCAACCCAATTCTCACTTTTCTTCTTAGAGAAACATCTCTAATATTCAAAATCTATATTGTCAGGAAAAGACGGTACTCAAAATGCATATTTGCTAGGGCAGTGGTTCCCAAACTTGGCAACTTTAAGACTTGTGGACTTCAACTCCCAGAATTCTCCAGCCAGCAGAGCTGGATTGAAGTCCACAAGTCTTAAAGTTGCCAAGTTTGGGAACCACTGTGCTAGGGGAAATGTTTTACAAAATTCTCCATGACAAAATTTCAAGTAAAAAAAAAAAAAATTAGGGAAATGAATTCCCCCTTAAACACACATGTGAACTGTATTTTTTTTTTTAAAAAAAAGTAGAATTCAACTTAATGGATCTGTGGAAACAAATGAGAAATGGGAAGACATTAACAGCCACCCATCTGTACTTTCCAGTTGGCATTACCTGTGGTTCCAATCATTGTGTAATAAAATGGAAAATGGAAGTAATTTCTTTTGAAGTTGATGGGACCTTTGTGCTTTTCAATGGACTGTCTTCTGCTTAGTATTGGCACAGTATATTGTTTTGCTCAGGTTGGTGTGAGATGAGTGGTGAAAACATGTAAGAGTCATGGAGCCTAGCTTTTTGTGCCATGATTATAATTTGCTGTTTTGGAATAATAGAAGAGCAAAATTGGAAGGGATCTTGGAGGTCTTCTAGTCCAACCCTCTGCTCAAGCAGGAGACCATCATTTCATCATACACCATTTCAGACAAATGACCATCTGAACTTTCCCCCTACAATATTTCATCCTACAGCTCAAGTATCAATGCCGCCTGTACACAGAGCATAGAGTAGTAGAGTTGGAAGGGACCTTGGAGGTCTTCTAGTCCAACCCTCTGCTCAAGCAGGAGACCCTACACCATTTCAGACAAATGATTGTCTGAACTTTCCCCCTACAATATTTCATCCTACAGCTCAAGTATCAATGTACGCAGAACATAGAATAGTAGAGTTGGAAGGGACCTTGGAGGTCTTCTAATCCAACCCCCTACTTGAGCAGGAGACACAATATCATTTCAGACAAATGGCTGTCCAGTTTCTTTTTTGAAAGCTTTCAGTGATGGAACAACCCACGACTTCGGAAGGCTAGCTAATCCATTGGTTGATTGCTCTCCCCGTTAGGAAATTTCTCCTTAGTTTTAGGTTGCTTCTCTCCTTGGTTAGTTTACCATCATTGTTTCTTATCTTGCTTTTTGGTGCTTTGGAAAATAAGTTGATCCCCCTAGTTTATATAGGAGCCTGTTCTGACCCCCCTCCTCCGTCCAGGAACGAAAGCCGAAACAAACGTAAATGAGAATGTTTTTTAATCAGTCCAGACTCTCGTTGGCTGAAAGCCACATAAACAAAGAGATAAGCACTCTGGCAGCAAGTCCTACAAACCTTGGCAGCAATGCCAACAAACGCTGGCAGCAGTCCAGCCTGCCAAGTTTGTTTCTCGTTATTCCCTAACGCTGACTTCTGCAAGAAGAGCGTGGCACAAGCAGTCTCTTTTATAATCAGGAGAAGATCTTAATGAGCATCAACTGAGCGTAATTGCATCCTGTAATTACGTAGTTGTTCTTGACGCCGAGTAGCCCTTCGACGGCATGCATCCCGGAACAACTCACAGGTGGTTTCTGGATCACTCACTCTTGTCTCCTCCCCACTGATCCAAGGCTCAGGCACCACCTGGTGGCCAACCAGTCTCTCTCTGCGCCCTGCTTGGACTCAGAACTCTGTCCAGGGTCCTCCGCATCCTCCAGGGCCGACTCATAAGACACCTCGCTGTCGGAGTCTGGTGGCAGCTCCAACGGCTCCTGCCAGGCCACAACAGGAGCCCCTCAAATATTGGAATAGTGCTAGTCCTTTTTTTTTCTAGACTAGCCATACCCAATTCCTGTAAACATTCTTCATAGAGGGCAGCCTCCAGCCCTCTAATTGTTTTTGTTGCTCTTCTCTGCACTCTTTCCAAAGTCTCAACATCTTTTTTTTATGTTGTGCAAACACTTCCTTTACGTAAGCGACACTTTTAACTGTTGAACAATTCCCTCCCCCAAACTATTATTTTGAGAGAGAGAGGGTGTGTGTGTGTAAATCTTCATTAAATAACTAATTTTTAATAGAACGAGAAAGAAGGTAATGCAAGGAACCTAGTCGGACTCACGCATTAGATCCTGGCTGCTATGCCCGATATTGATAATCTCTCTGTTTTGAAAAGCCAACTAATTAAGAAAATTCCATTCTTCTGTCACGGATGGATCAGAAGCCATCGGGCTGCCTATCATAATAAATAATCCCACCATAAACCGTTTCATAATGATTTATCATCGTTTAAGAACGATGAGTCAAGTAATCTGCTCTGTTCCAAAACCGCTCCAAAGTTTTCAGAGATTTCCGCGAAGAACTTGGCACCGCTTAATAAAGTGAAGCAAAATCTTTAATACACCCCTGAGGGATGACACTTAAAGGAAGAGATTCGCCTCAAGCCATCAAAAGCGCCGTGGCTCACGGATTATTTTCATAAAGAGCAACCTGCTGCTTGTTATGTTGGATTCGCTCCTGGATAAACCTGGAATAGACTGTTATTCTGTCAGAATTGTTATTCTCGGCCTTCTTGCTGAACTGTCTTCAGCACGTGGTTTTTAATCTGAGTGTCATTAGGCCTTTGAAACAAGTGGCAGCATGAAACAAAAAGATATCTCAGTCAATCAGGGCATTTGAGTTAAAAGATATTTGAATCAACATCTATATATTGTTTTAAAAAAAGAATTAGAGATAATCCTCAACTCTCGACCAGGGAATGTGGTGGCTCAGTGGCTAAGACGCAGAGCTTGTCGATCAGAAAGGTCGGTAATTTGGCGGTTCGAATCACTAGCGCCGCATAATGGAGTGAGCTCCCGTTACTTGTCCCAGCTCTCTGCCAACCTAGCAGTTCGAAAGCACGTAAAAAATGCAAGTAGAAAAATAGGAACCACCTTTGGTGGGAAGGTAACAGCGTTCCGTGCATCTTCGGCATTTAGTCATGCTGGCCACATGACCACGGAGATGTCGGCTTTGAAATGGAGATGAGCACCGCTCATACGAAGAAATAACTGCACTGAATCTATCTATCTATATATATATATATGTGTGTGTGTGTGTGTGTTCCAGCATAACTCTGGAACACCTCGAGCAATTTCAACCAAACTTGGTACATGGATGACTTACTCTCTGGAAAAAAATACTGTGTGGTATGACACCCCTAACACCCATCGTGGGTTGTGGTGTTCTGTTTAGATGCAGCCTGTTGTGCCGTACTGCCCTACTGGCTTCTACTGTGCAGCACAATGGAGTTGCCATGGTAATGGGTTCACAGTACTCCACAAGCGAGTTCCCTCTTTTAAGGGGGAAAATCCAACATTAGAAATTATGTTTGGTCAGGACATTTGCCCCCCACTTTAAATACCCAGGCAATGCCATGTTGTTGGCTACTTATTTATAAAAATAATAAAGGCTGGATAAAAATCAAATCGATAAAGAAAAGCTAAAAGTATTAACAGCAGACAGATGTATCAACTTAAAATAGGAATCTTGCAATATATTGAAAGAGCCTGGGGCAATTAAGAGGCCTTTGGTTTGGGGTGAAAAACAGAAAAAGTCGGTGGCAGACTATATAATCCCAGTAAGGGTATGGCTATCTGATGAGAGCTAAATAGCTTGAAATAGATCTATACTAGTCTCCCTTTATTTATTTATCAGCACAAATACAACACACACACACACAACACACACAACACACACAACACACACACAACACACACAACACACACACACACACACACACACACACACACACATATATATATTAGATTTTTACAACCCCTGGTAAGCCCCAATTATGGGAGGAAGCTAACTGCTTCCATCATCTGTCAATCGGCTCGTCACAAGAGTCCATCACGACAGAAACCCAATATTTTTACTGTTGCCTTTGTTATATTTGTGTTTTTTTATTTGTGCTGATAAATAAGTCTGATAAAAGTCTCCCTTTATTTATTTATCAGCACAAATAAAAACACACACACACACACACACACACACACACACACACACACATATATTTCAGAAGAACATTTAGGGGCCCCCATTTTTTTAAAAAAACATCCATTTTAAGTGTAAGGAATTTGCCTTGGAATGTTCTAGAGCACAAAGCCTCTCATGATGATCTTAAGATGGAGACACGGATGGGTTTTCCACAACTGTGGTCCAAAGCCAATAACTGCTTGATAGGCTCATATGGTGATCTCAGACCTGGGGGACCCAGTGGAGATCATGGAAAATACGAATTCTCTGTTTGTAATGGTGCTTTGGGTTGCGCTTCGAGGTAAATTCCTCTTCTCAACTCATTGCAATGATTTAGATAAGAAGTTACCGGGCAGAAAATGCTTGTTTTTCCTCCCTCTCTACAAGTGTTGCTGAGCCTATATACTTCCAGTTGTTGTTGTACCAGCTGTTGCTCTTGATAATCATACGCTTGGCTATTATTGTGTTTGCTCCTCCCAGGCGGTCACACTTGAGGGAATGAAACTGGCAACTGAAGTCCTGTACAAAAAGGGCCATGATTATAGGTTTTTCTGCCGCGGCCCAGAGCAGACGGAGAAAGGCTGTCATAACTACAGAGTGCGCTTCTTATGTGGTCAACCGGGTAGGTGACTCATTCTCGAAAGTTGAGCACAGAGTATAACTGGGAGGAAACTATTCCGAAATTTGCTCTACTGGTCTATATATTCTGAAGGCAGCAAGATTTTACCTCAGAGGCTTAAGTAGAAATGCAGGTCTGTTTGGTGTTTTTTTTTTTTTTGTTGTTGTTGTTTTTTGGCACAAGTCTAAAACTTTGGGGTTTCTGCAGCAGCTTCTGCCACACGAACGCTTTCTACATCCAACTTGGCTTTGCATTCTCTGTATCATGTTGCTAGTCCTCATGCAGCTGTTGAAATAGAGAGCATATAAGGCCTGACTCTAAAAGGATATGGAGCGCGACGGAGTCCTAGGATGGCATAAAGGGCTACACACTAAGTGTGCGTTTGATTTTTTTTTTCTTTAGAAAAAAAAAACTGCAGACGGAAAGCAAGTACAGCAAGGTGAAATCTATGTTACCCTGTCAGGCTAGCTTTCTACTTGCATGGAATATTTTCTTCTGGCATTTTATTTTATATGAATGGCATTCAATAGGCTACCCTCCATACAGAGCCTCTTTTGCCTCCTCGGGGTTTTGTCAAGGAGGTGGAATGGAAGATAGGGCAACCTCACACTGTTTTCCATGATGAATAGAGTAGAGTAGAGTAGAGTAGAGTAGAGTAGAGTAGAGTAGAGTAGAGTAGAGTAGAGTAGAGTAGAGTAGAGTAGAGTAGAGTAGAGTAGAGTAGAATAGAATTATTTATTGGCTAAGTATGGTTGGAAACATAAGGAATTTGTCTTTGGTGCATATGCTCTCAATGTACATAAAGAAAAATAAAATAGAATGCATTCATCAAGAATCATAAGGATAGGATAGAATAGAATAGAATAGAATAGAATTCTTTATTGGCCAAGTGTGGTTGGACACACAAGGAATTTGTCTTTGGTGCATATGCTCTCAGTGTACATAAAGAAAAATAAAATAGAATGCATTCATCAAGAATCATTAGACTAGACTAGACTAGACTAGACTAGACTAGACTAGACTAGACTAGAATAGAATAGAATAGAATAGAATAGAATTATTTATTGGCTGTGTGGTTGGACACACCAGGAATTTGTCTTTGGTGCAGATGCTCTCAGTGTACATAAAGAAAAATAAAATAGAATGCATTCATCAAGAATCATTAGACTAGACTAGACTAGACTAGACTAGAATAGAATAGAATAGAATTATTTATTGGCTGTGTGGTTGGACACACAAGGAATTTGTCTTTGGTGCAGATGCTCTCAGTGTACATAAAGAAAAATAAAATAGAATACATTCATCAAGAATCATAAGATACAACACTTAGTGATAGTCATAAGTTACTAATAAGCAATCAAGTTATACTAGGAAACAAATAAAAAAATATAAAATTTAAAGATACAAGCAACATGGTTATAGCAATAAGTGGGAAGAGGTAGGTACTAGGAAGAAAGGGGAAGAATAATAGTAATACAGTTTTAGTAGATAATATGACAGTGTTGAGAGACTTCTTAAAAACTTCCAATGTTGGAGCATTCACAACCTATGGAGGCAAACTCCGTGTGTATATAAACAACAATAATAACGACAACTTCCTGATTATAATCATCTATGCGGTAGATGGTAGCTACATAACAACAACACTTACTGTGCTTCCTTAATAAGGGGAAGACACACAAATTTAGCTTGTGGTTGAGAACAGCTGTCTTATCTTTCCAAAATCCTTGTTTTGTGAGTAAGAAACATGTTTGGGCCATGGAGAAATTAGAGAGGAGGCACCGGGGAGGTTCCTCTGTGCTTCCTACCCTCACCCACTTTCTTTCCCTCGTTGGCTTTTCAGCAAGACCCAAGCTTACCATGAAGGTAGATACCAACGTGAACAGCACAATCCTGAGGCTGGCTGACAATGTGCAGTCGTGGAAAGTGGGAGACAAGATCGTGGTGGCCAGCACTGATTACTCCATGCACCAAGCTGAAGAGTTTGAGATCTTGCCCTGCAGAGCCTGCAAGCCCAACGAAATCAAAGTGGCAGGTGAGGCTGGATGGCTTGTGATTTGAAGGAGAGCTGTTGTCCTGTGTTTGTGTGGGTAACTTTGGGGCTGAGAGTATTACTAAATATTAAGTTACATAACCAATCTCTTGTCCTCAATGTACAATAGCAATAACACTTAGAGTTATATATCACCCCATGGTGCTCTATGGCAGGGGTCCCCACCCTCCCACTCCAGTCTGCAAACCAGCACTGGTCCACAGCATGCCAGAAACCAGTCCATACAAACAAGTGAAGCCCCATCTGTGGGATGCAGGCAGCACACAAAACAATGTCCCCTCTGATCCACAGAAAAACCTTTCTTCACGGAACCCACTACTGCAACGTGCTCTACATGGGGCAGCCCTTGAAGAGCATTCGGAGACTTCAGCTTGTCCAGAATGCAGCCGCGCGAGCGATCGTGGGTGCACCTCGGTACACCCACGTTACACCTATCCTCCGCGAGCTGCACTGGCTGCCTATGGTCTTCGGATACGCTTCAAGGTGCTAGTCGTTACTTTTAAAGCCCTACATGGTATTGGACCTGGGTACTTGAGAGACCGCCTGCTGCCAATTACCTCCCAAAGACCCATTAGATCACACAGATTAGGCCTCCTCCGAATTCCATCCACTGGCCAATGCCGATTGGCTACCACCCAGAGGAGGGCCTTCTCTGTGGCTGCTCCAGCCCTTTGGAACGAGCTCCCCGTGGAGATTCGGACCCTCACCACCCTCCAGGCTTTCCGCAAAGCCTTAAAAACCTGGCTGTTCCGACAGGCCTGGGGCTGATGAGTTCCTGTCCCCCCTCAAATGGTATAGCTGTTGATTGTTTTTAAAATTGTGGTGTTGTGTTGTCTGTTGTTTTTCTTTTTTTTTTCTTTTTGTTCCCCCCCCCCCCCGACTTGGTTTGTGAGCCGCCCTGAGTCCCTCTGGGAATAGGGCGGCATAGAAATACAATAAAATCGAAAATCGAAATCGAAACCCGTCCGTGGTGGCCAAAAGGCTGGGGGCCACTGCTTTACGGAGAATCCGCCTATTGCCCCCAACAATCTGGGTCCTCATTTTACCGACCTCGGAAGGATGGAAGGCTGAGTCAACCTTAATCTGGTCAGGATTGAACTCCTGCCTGTGGAGGGAGTCAGCCTGCAATACAGGCAGTCACCAGGACTCACACTGATTCAAAGGAACATGCCACACACACAGAAACACACACGTCTCAGACAATCCTGCAAAAGGCAATCCTTCCTACCTTCCAGAATAGATGTAAAGTTATTCAGATAATTTGAGCAAGGCACTACATGCTCTACAATTGGACTCTTCCGTTGTGCTCATGATCTTGGCTTGCCTTCAGAAGTTGTGGCTGCTCCCTGATTGGAGGTTTTTAAGAAGAGTTTGGGCAACCATCTGTCTGAAGTTGCATAGGATCTCCTGCTTGAGCAGGGGGTTGGATTAGAAGCCTTTCAAGGTCCCTTCTAACTCTAATATTTTGTTACCATTGTTCTTCCTTTCCTTCGGCCTGTAAGCGAGCCCGTTCAATTGCAGCTTATTCCAAAACCATATTTTAGCCACCTAGAGCTTTGAGTCATCAGTCAAGCCAGTGGATTAATGCAGAATGAGACTGTTGATGGGTCTGTGACTTTGCAATGAAATTGGGCCGCACGAGAAGAGGAGAAAGGGAGATCGGATCCTCCCCTACCTCTGTCGTGGTACTGCTCATCCCTAAATCATGAATCCCGTTAACTCTGATGCAAGTGGTTCAGTAGGAAATACAGCTTTTTTGGCTTGTGGTTTGCCAGGGCTGAAAGAAAGTGGGAGACTTATGCCAAGGAAAATATTTTTTTTCTGGTTTTTGAAATGCATCATAGCCTCATGACTAAAGATGGCAGGCATTTTCTCTGTAGAGAAAGTGTCTCTATAGTTCTATTTTCTTTGTCCTCCTCCTTTCTCCAGCAACATTTACATGATTAGCAAAAAAATCACGCTAAATGTGACCCCCCTCAAAGATAATCCAGAGATAGTAGAAAGAAAGTGGAATGTTGAATGTCTGTCCTAAACTCCTGATGTATCTGAAAATGAGGGTGGTGGGAGAGAGCTGAAGAGGGAGGAGAGAAAAAAAGATGTTGAGACTCTAGAAAAAGTGCAGAGAAGAGCAACCAGGATGATTAGGGGACTGGAGGCTAAAACATACGATGAATGGTTGCAGGAACTGGACATGGCTAGTCTAGTGAAGAGAAGGACCAGGGGAGACATGATAACATCCTTCCAATACTTGAAGGACTATCACACAGAGGAGGGGGTCAACCTGTTTTCCAAAGCCCCTGAAGGCCAGACAAGAAATAATGGATGGAAGCTGAACAAGGAGAGATTCAACCTGGAAATAAGGAGGAACTTTCTGACAGTGAGAACAATCAACCCATGGAACAGAAGTTGCCTTCAGAAGTTGTGGGAGCTTCATCACTTGAGACTTTTGTGAAGATATTGGACTGCCATTTGTCAGAAATGGTGTAGGGTCTCCTGCTTGAGCGTGTGTGTGTGTGTGTGGACTAGATGACCTATAAGGTCCCTTCCGACTCTGTTAACCTGAAATGCTTAAAGAATTCCTTCCTTTTGCTTGTCCCAAGAATAATAAACTAATAGGGTTGAAAGGGACACTGGAGGTCTTCTAGTCCAACCCCTGCTTAGGGGACCGTCCACCATTTCAGACAAGAGACTGTTCAATCTCTTCTTAATAGCCTCCAGTGAGGGAGCACCCACAACTTCTGGAGGCAAGCTGTTCCACTGGCTCATTGTTCCCACTCTTAGGAAATTTCTCTTTAATTGCTGTTTTGCTCTTCCCATTGATTGCTTTGCATTTGGGGAGCTGGCGACTTTAAAGAGCCAAAGCTATGCGTGGATCTGTGGTCCAGGGGGAAAAAAATTACCCAGTTTTCTAAGGCTTTCTCCGGAATGGTAGGATTACAATAAATACCTTTACCAGTAAACTTAAAGGTAAAGGTTCCCCTCGCACATACCTGGGAGCTCACTCCGTTACGCGGCGCTAGGGATTCGAACAACCAAACTGCCAACCTTTCTGATCGACGAGCTCAGCGTCTTAGCCACTGAGCCACCACGTGTCTCTACCAGTAAACTTAAGACAGCAATATTTTTCATATTCTGCACACCGAATACTTGCTGAAGGAAGGGAACTATTTTAGAGCAATTTAAATTTGTGGTATAAACAGCTTCCCGGAGGATCAGCAAGGAATCAAGCCTCTTTTGTTTGTCAGTAGCAAAGACCATTAAATTGGTTGTTAAGAAGTGCGGTCACCCCCCCCCCCTTCCTCCTTCCTGCCAATCTACTTTTAACTCTTTAAAATTAAGGCAATTTAACATCAATGATTCAACTCAAGAAAGCCATCAAAACAGATTAGACATCTGGCATCGGAGGGCCTGTTTTGTTCATTCCCATAAAGTAGCTGCAATGAGAGGAAAGTTATCTCTTTACCAACCAAAAAAAACCCCACTAACAGACTTGATGGGGATGGCTGAGAATATTATCAAAAAGCAAATAGCTACCAGTCACCCAGGGTTGGTTTCTATCCATCCATCTTATCCTTGTCTTATTTTTGTTTCCTTCCCTTGGCATCCTTCCAACCAGAAAGCACTAAGTTGTAGCTACCTGCTATCTTTATTTCTCAACAATATCTGCAGGACAGTTTTAGATCCCGGAGTAATTTTAGAAATGATGACGATGCAGAAGGCCTGGGCTTTGTAACATGCCAACTTTCCCTTACTTTCTTCTTTCTTTCTAAAGCTAAGCGTGTTACACGACCCGATGAAAAATAAAATCCCCACGAGTGAAGGAAACTAGCGGTTTGCCCATTGGCATCTTCACCACTGCCTCATTTAAGATGACTTTTTGACTACCGTGTTTCCCCCAAAATAAGACCCCGTTTGTTCTGTACGGAGAACTGTGGGGGTTGCCAAATAACTGAAACGCAGACAGGAATAAAGGCTAACAAGTTTATTCCTACAACGATAACAAGCTAACAGTGAAACGGGATCAGTGACAGGCAACAGCTGAGGCTTCCGTCTGACAGCTCCCTTTTATCCTTCAGCTGTCAGGCGGCCAGCCAATCAGCTGCTAGGTCGGCTCCCACCAAAATGGCGCACCAGAGTGTAAACCTAGTATCAGCGTTCGAAATGCCATGTAGAATCAAATCAGAATCGAAGGCAAAACTATGCTTAAAGTTCCAATTTAATAAAGCAGGCATGTTGGCACATAGCTGTGGGGTCCCAACTCTGGAAGTTACATCAGAATCCCACCAAGCTAAAAGTTCATGATCTTGTCCCCACACCCACAATCCATCACATGGTCCAATCTCCTTCTTTCATGCTGGCGTCCATGCCCAGCTTCTTCCAGCCAGGTGTACTGGTGTGGAGACAAAGGATGACCTTGGCTTCTAACAAAGAATGAAAAACAATACATTCCAAAAACCTACTCCTTCTAATCCCCCCTCCCATTGACTATACTTAAAGAAACAGCATAATGAAATAAGAGAAAGTGTGGCAGGCCAAAATTCTAAAAGGAATATAAATGCAGGCCTGACACCTAGAACATGACACTGTCTTATATATTTTTTGCCACCAAAAAGGCACCAGGTCTTATTTTGGGAGGGGGGAGAGGGATGTCATCCATTGACTCGCCTCCCTTGCGCATGTCGCCCTTGGCCTCCTGTCGGAGAAAGTTCTGCAGCTGGCAAGGCTTTCCTGAAAGTTTCTCAGTGCGGGCTCAGCAAACCGGTAGTAAACCGGTTATGAACCCATCACTGGGGCAGATCCATGTAAAGCACATTACAGTAGTCCACCCAGCAGGTGACTAGGGCATGAGTGACTATGACCAGGTATCAGCAGCCTTCTCTCGGCCTGAGTTTCCTTGTGGGAAGAGAAAGTCAAAATATTAGCCATGGTGGTGCAGTGGTTAGAGGGCAGTACTGCAGGCTATTTCTGCTGACTGCTGGCTGCCTCCAATTTGGCAGTTCAAATCTCACCAGGCTCAAGGTTGACTCAGCCTTCCATCCTTCCGAGGTCGGTCAAATGAGGACCCAGATTGTTGGGGGCAAGAGGATGACTCTCTAAACTGCTTAGAGAGGGCTGTAAAGCACTGCAAAGTGGTACATAAGTTTAAATGCTATTGCTATTATTGACGAAGGAGCGATTTCCTGAACCTCCTTCCTCAATGCTCCTGTCCCACAGCAACATTCAGTGTCATTTCCTTTCATGATTGCTATGCTGAAACTTGGGTTGCCATTGCAAGAATGTCACAAGGAAAGCATCTTCTAAGGAAAGTTTTCTTTCATAAAATAAAATTTGAACAAGACCTGGTCGGGCATCAATTACGTAGGATGATTTTGTTTTCTAAACAGCCTGTATACAAATGGTCGAAGTTCAGAAGACCATGTAAGATTTCAATTCCCATGCCAGGCAACTGGGTGAAAGGAAATACCTCCCTTATTTTGAGATATTGCAGTTTTCCTATCTTGCATCAGATTTGGGTTTTCCTGACATGGGTGAGCTCTGAGATTTCCCTACCCCCCCACCCCCCACTTTCTGTGAAGGATTCGATGCTTTTGATGCTTTGTATCCGGACTTTGCTGAATTGGAGACTCGGAGCAAAGGCAGACAAAGGGCTGCAGGAAAGCAGGAAGGGAGGTTCTGGGAAAAAGGAGATCAAACAAAACCTAAAATCCCTGCCGTTATCTTTAGACTTGTAACTATGTGGAGGTGAGGCTGCTTTAAAATCTTGTACGTGGAAAGAAATGATGCAATGCCCCCTTTTCACATAAGAGAGAAAAACGGCGAATAAATTGGCAGGCAAAATGATCAGATAGACTAGCCTGGTTTTTATAGAGGGCTTGTGATGACTGCGAGACAAAGCACGAAGGTCACACAGCCAGCTGAGAGTTCAAATGCCCCTTTAATGCTCCAAACTCCCCCCAAAAAAACACTCCCACGTTCTTGGCAAGTCCCAGAGCAAAGCGCGCACACACAGACCCATGGCAGCCTCTGGCTGCACCCAGTCCAGCAAAGTAAAGGAACAGGGAAACAATGAATGCACAAAGTCAGGAACAAGGCACTGGATCCACGAAGTCTGAAGAAGCAAGCAGTCCAAATGTCTCTACCAGCACACCAAACTCTACAAATTCAGTGTTTGTTCCCGACAAACTCCCCTCCCTACAGCATCTCCTTAAATCTCAGTCCACAAGTGTGCCTTGTGAAGAGGGGTGGGGCGCTCTCCTCTTGAGTCTTCAGGTTGGCCTGCACTGTTCCCATCTTCTCTCCACTCTCCATGCTCAGGGATCAGGAGGAGACAGTCCTTGCTCATCGCCTGAGCTCAGTTGCTCCTCATTTCCATTGCTTGCCCTCTCTCGGTCATCCTCCCCCTGCTCCTCCCTGCTGACAAACCGTCCTAATTCTGAGGGGTCCTGGGCTGCCTTGTCCCGCTTCTCCCCACATTCCTCCAAATTCAATGAAGCCGTCCCTTCAATCTCTGTCAGCTCCAGCTCTGGTTCAGATTCAGGCTCTGATGGGGGCTATTTCTAGTTTGGCCTTTGCCGATATCTTGGACTCTGAACAGGGTTACACAAAGTGGATTCTCCATAGATTTCTGCAAAGGTTTACCTTAAATCCGTAGGAATCCTAACAGTGTGTAAAATGTATGGGATGTCTGAAGTCAGATGGAGGGTTGGTTTACAGCCCCGATTGTCTACTGTATCTTCTTTAAAAATGAATAACGCCAGGGTTTTTTTGGGGGTGGGGGGACATAGTGACCTAGTGGTTAAGGCTTGTTGACCAGAAGGTAGATAGTTCGAGACCCATGATGGGGTGAGCTCCTGTTCCTTGCTCCAGCTCCTGCCCTCCTACAGTTTGAAAGCATGCAAATGCAAGTATATAAATAGGTACCACTTTGATGGAAAGATAATAGCATTCTGTAGCCTCAGCATATCGTCATGCCAGCTACATGAACCATGGAAGCACCTTGGCTAGGAACCAGAGATAGGTACTTCCCTAGTGTCAGACACAACTGGACGGGAGAAATGTTTACCTTGTTTTCAACGGCAGTTTCACCCTTCAGAACCGTTTGAAGTTCAAACACACCCATAGTTGTGTTCACTCAACCCACTGAAGTGAGTCAGGTTTAGCAGATCCATTTGTCTCAAATACATCATTTAGTTAATTGCTTTGTGGCTGAGCATCTTGTGAGAACTGGGCTCATTTGGCTGGCTTATCATCCAGTGCCGTGTGAAAATGGTTTCGTTCGGAAACCAGGTTATGGCATGATCACGTAATGCATGCAGATGGGTAGATAGGAAGTAAAGCAAGCAATGAGTAGTGCTTATTATAAAGATAAATATCTGAAATGTTTTGATTACTATGAGCTACTTCCTCTGAATGCGTGGTTCAGAAAATTCCATACCAGGATGGCGCGTCTCCAGATGGATAATTCTAAAAAGTTTTTTTTTTAAATTGATTTATGTTCCAGCCTGATGTTTCACAGCAACATGCATTTCGCAAAAGCCTTGTGTGATGTGCCCCAGATCTTCTAAAGTTGATCCTAAGAAGTTATTTTTAGTTTGATGAAAGAAGAAAGCGATTAAGTACCTGACTGGAGCATTCTCACCTTAATGATATTTAATTTTAACAAATTAAATGCAAACCAGGCCAATCTTTAATTTTGTCTTGTCCCAGACACTGCTTTGCAGGGTATGATTGCTGGAATACCACTCCAAGGCTAAATTTTGATCTTCAGCCTGGGGAAAGCCATGCATCCCTCTGACTTATCTTGTCCAGTTCTCCTAATGCAAAAGCTTTTGCGTGCATTTATAAAAAAATTAGCAGCTTAAATTGCTCAAGAATAAAGCCTTGAGGAAGTCTATCAATAATATCGCATGCCAGTGTCTATATAGGGCAAAATAAGCGCCCTCCAGCATACGGACAAATATCATCCTCCAGAATTTCTCAGCTGGACTGGCTAGTCCTTCGAGAATTCTGCAAGGGATTGGTAAAATCCAATAGAGAGTTTCAATACAGATGAACAGAATGGATGTGAGGGCGATCTGGCTGCGACATCTGGTTCACCCCATTGATCACCAGGGTTGATTCAGCTGATCTGGCTGGCTAGGCAGGTGTCCCCTTCCTTCCTCACCGCTCCATGTGCGTCCCTCCCGAAGCTGCGCACTCGGTGGAAGAGGACGACCATCCCAGATAGAAGGAGTGTACCGATCTTCGGTCAAGGGTATACGATAGCTGCACTCCCCTGCTAGAACCTTGTGACCTCTAGGCTGGAGTACTGCAATGTGCTCTACATGGGGCTGCCCTTGAAGAGTATTCGGCGACTTCAGCTAGTCCAGAATGCGGCCGAGCGAGCGATCATGGGTGCACCTCGTTTCACCCACACAACACCTATCCTCCGCGAGCTGCACTGGCTACCTGTCGATCTCCGGGTACGCTTCAAGGTGCTACTTATCACCTACAAAGCCCTGCATGGTATTGGATCTGGGTACCTGAGAGACCGCCTACTGCCAATTACCTCCACTCGACCAATAAGATCACATAGATTAGGCCTCCTCCGACTTCCATCAGCCGGTCAATGTCGACTAGCAACCACGCGGAGGAGAGCCTTCTCGGTGGCAGCTCCGACCCTATGGAACGAACTCCCCGTGGAGATTCGTACCCTCACCACCCTCCAGACCTTCCGCACAGCCCTTAAAACCTGGCTGTCCCGACAGGCCTGAGGTTAAAGATATTGACCCCACCCGAATTGTATGAATGTTGTGCTTTTAACGATGTATTGTTTTACGTGTTTAACATGGTTTGTCCTCCCTCCCCCTGAACTGTGAGCCGCCCTGAGTCCCCCCAGGGAAAAGGGCAGCATACAAATAAAATATCTATCTATCTATCTAACCTCCAAACAAGCTCAGATGAACAGAGTTGGAAGGGACCTTGTAGGTCATCTAGTCCAACCCCACGCCTAAGCAGGAGACCCTACACCATTTCTGACAGATGGCAATGTCCAGTCTCTTCCTGTAAAGCTTCCAGTGATAAAGCTCCCACAAGATAAATGTTTGGGCATCATGAGAAGATTTAAATACATCTGCAGATTTTTTACAGATCCCCCTTCTTGGCAATTTGCGAAGTGAATTTGCGATCTTCTGCATTCACAGGAAAGACTTTTTCGGTGTACCAGGCTTCACCCTTAGATATAAGAGCTTGATTTATTGCTGATCTGGATAAGATGTTTTTTGTCTCATTGTGTTCTGTACAGTTGGCAGCTTCCTGCCGCTGTTATCTAATGCAAATTGGCCTGCCTTTAATGTGTGCTTCTCAATGTTATGTGCATAGGAGTCCTGCTATTGTAGGTTTCTTCTGCATTATTCATGTTAAACCTTTCTTAGAATCCAGTGGCTTCTGGTTCCCTCCCTTCTCCCAGGCACGTGGGTTGAGCTACATTTAAAATGCCAAGATTGTGCCTCCCAAAATGTATGGCTAAAAAAAAACCCACTGAAAACTGACACTATGCAATCAGATAACCAAAACACAAATTGCTTTTCAGCAGCTGTTACTGAATAAACTAGAATTCTACTCCTTTCTTTTAAGACCTGGATAGTTCAAAACAACTCACTTGTATGGGACAACCAGACCAAAAACATGAATAACAGAATAACAAAGTTGGAAAGTACATCCAACCCTCTGTTCAAGCAGGAAACCCTATACTATGTCAGACAAAAGGTTGTCCAATCTCTTCTTAAAATCCTCTGGCATTGGAGTACCCACAACTTCTAAAGACAAGCCTGATTAATTGTTGTCACTGTCAGAAAATTTCTCCTTAGTTCTAGTTTCCTTCTTCTAATTTCCATCCATTGCTTCTTGTCCCGCCTTCAGGTGCTTTGGAGAATAGGTTTGTTCCCCTCTTCTTTGTGGCACATTTTCTTTCCACGGGATACACATATTTTGAAATGTGAACTCTGGAGGAAAGTTTAGGAAGGAAATTAATACTTTGCCCTCATTATTTTCCCTCTCCTCCTGATTGAATTCTTTCAGCGAAAGCCTTTAAGGAGTAAGAATGCTTCCTTCCACACTTTTCTTTTGTCTTCACCTCTTGAACCAGTTCTTTCAGAGGTGATCTTAATAAGCAGGAGCAATGCATATTTTGTGTAAAAAATATTTTAAAACCCATCATGGATCCATTTTCTTTTATTCCAAGAAAAAAATATCAAGCTGTAAGGCCTTGAGTGATGCAGATTTTACAACACCTGCAGAATATGGAAAAATCTCTGCGTGCTACTTCATTTCTGTTGTTTTGTACGTCGGGAATTGCATGTCATTTATTCCATTCAACATGTACTCCGAATATTGAAACTCTGTGAGATTTTTGTGCAAATCTCAGCTAAGCAGAAGGCTTGAATCATAAACATGATTGGCCTTCAAGGACGAAGAAACAAAAACAAAACCAGAGGCATAATTAAAGAGCCCAAAGTCAGATCGGGGAGAAATGCAAACACGCCAACTCTCTCCAGCTATTTCTCGTGGGTATCCAGAGATGCTCATGGATGTGGTTGGATTATTTAATGCAGGACACCGTGGACAGTTCTAGCTACCACTCTGATGGCATGACTTCTAAATAAACTCATTTTTTGCTGTGGGTATGTTCACCATCAAACAAGGCAATTCCTTTAAAGTTAATGGCTGTGGTAATAAACACGGCATCACCGTTTCTGAAGGAGAAAAACATACCTAGCTAAACTCACCTCAAACCACCTGTGGTTGTTCCCTTATCTCAGATTGTGTCAAATCAGCAAAACGCACAGTGTAAACAAGGTCCAGCACATGAGATGTCAAGGAACCTCTTGCTACACATTCAACATTCTTGCCACAACATTCTTAGCAGGTCTGGGCAGATAGCTTCTGAATGCTGAGGCTAGCGTAAAAAACATTGCCGCTTCCAGGTGGATGTTTTTATAATTCCCTTCTCTGGATCAGGGCGGTGGGTGTTTGAGCAAAGAACCCTTATCCAAAGAGAACAGACTGCTTGGGATATTTTTAAACTTTTGGCATCATTCACTTAGATATAATTTTGTTTTGTTTTGTCCAGTGGTGGGATTCAAATAATTTAACAACCGGTTCTCTGCCTTAATGACCAGCTGGGTAGGCGTGGCTTGGTGGTCCTGTGACTGGGTGAGTGTGGCCAACTCAGCATCACTCACTTCGATGGGCACTTCGCCTTAGCTGTTACAATCCAATAAGGGTTAAGTGGAGAGGCAGTTTCTGTAAGCAGGGCACTAAAGATCAGGCTAGAAACAACACCAGAATGTTTCCTTCCTTCCTTCCTTGCAGGATTAGCCCAGTAAAGTGGGAAAAAACAAAATAAGATTTCTTCCAACAACCGCTTCTCCGAAGTGCTTAGAAAGTTAACAACCGGTTCTCCCGAATAGGTACGAATCGGCTGAATCCCACCACTGGTTTTGTCTTTAAAAATCCACCTTGTTACCCTGTAAAGTCACAAAACTCGCCGATACCAGGTGCAATGGAAGTACAGATAGTCCTTGACTTTTAACTATTCATTTAGTGACAATGAGTTGAGGTGGCACAATAGTTAGAGTGCAGTACTGCAGACTTCTTCTGCTCACTGCTGGCTACCTGCAATTTGGTAATTCAGATCCCACCAGGCGCAAGGTTGACCCATCCTTCCATCCTTCCAAGGTGGTTAAAATGAGGGCCCAGATTGTTGGGGGCAAGAGGCTGACTCTGCTGAATATGCTTACTGACCACTTAGAGAGGACTGTAAAGCAGTGTAAAGCTGTATATAAGTATAAGTGCTATTGCTATTTAAAGTTACAATGGTAATGAAAAACAGTGACTATTTTTTAAACTTAACGACCATGGTCATGTGATCAAAATTTGGATGCTTGGCAACTGGCATGTAGTTGTGACAGTTGCATAATGGCCTGGGATCAAGTGATCACATAATGTGATCACTTGATCTGAGAAGCAAAGTCAATGGAGAAGCCAGGTTCATTTAACAACTGCATCACTAACTTAACGACTGTAGTGTTTCACTCAACAAGTGTGGCAAGAAAAGTTGAAAAATGGGGCAAAGCTCACTTAACAACTATCTTGCTTAACAACAGGTATTTTGGGCTCAATTGAGGTCATAAATTGAGATTAAGTGTATAGAGAGAGGCAGAATCAAATATTTATATGGTAAAATGTGGTAAGACTCTGATAGGTCTTCGTGATCTAGGCATAAAGTTTGAGGTTTTTTTGTATGGGTATGGGTATGTGTTTAGAAAATGGATTCAGTTTATTGAGGACAATGGATTTGCCCATCCTTTGCTGCTTCTTGTCTTCTTCGCAAGACCTCTTGGCTCTTTCCAACTTTTAGAAAGGGTTCCTGGCCAGAACAATAGCACTTAGCACTTATATACCGCTTCATGGTGCTTTCCAGCCCTCTCTAAGCAGTTTACAGAGTCAGCCAATTGCCCCCAACAATTTTGGCTCCTCATTTGACCCACCTCGGAAGGATGGAAGGCTGAATCAACCTTGAGCCTGGTGAAATTCGAACTGCCAAATTGCAGGCAGCCAGCAGTCAACAGAAGTAGCCTGCAGTACTGCACTCTAACCACTGCACCACCATGGCTAACTGGTTGATCATGCGGATCTGTTTCCCTTTGAATCTCTCCCGCTACGTTAATCTTGTCCCTTTTGTGACACCCTGACTGTTACGTTTTCCCCTAGGAAAAGCCAAGTACCTTCACACCGGAGAGATAATTGATGGAGTTGACATGCGAGCGGAAGTCGGGCTGCTAACCCGGAACATTCTGGTGAAGGGAGAGATGGAGAGGAGATGTTACAATTATAATGCCCATCTGTGCTCCTTCTTCGATTTCGACACTTTTGGTGGCCACATCAAGGTACGGCTTGTTGGTTCCCTTCCTTGGCTGGTGGAGGTCTTCTCTGTATCAAAAGCATAAAATAACACGGCAGAAATGGCAAAATTGACTGCTCTGGTCAAAGGAAAGACTTTTGCTAGCTCTGTTTCCAACCCCTTTGAGACTTTTTCCTTGAAACAGAAAGAAATGTTAACTTTAGAGTTGGATGACCAGAACTATTTAAAAGAAGATGATAGGGAGTCACATACCAATCTACTTCACAAGGCTTTTGTGGGGGGAAATGGGAGGAAGAATTTATATACTCTTCAGTTCCTTTTGCGGGTAAGGCAGGAAATTCTCATTACTATAGTATAGCCTTTTGTTATCATTGTACAAAATAAATACAACAAAATTGGTTTTATTTACTAATGCAAAATAATAAATACAATAGCTAAAGCCTTTAAAATAGCATAAATCTGGTTGGAAAGTATTACACTTTTTTTAAAAATAAAAAATAGATTTAATTGATTCTGCAGAAGTACGGTGTGCTATGCAGTGGTGAAATCTATTTTTTTTGCCCACCAGTTCTGTGGGCGTGGCTTGGTGGTGGTGGGGTCATGTGACTGGGTGGGCATGGCGAACTTTTTTTCACTTTTTAAAGCATTTTTTTCCTGCCTATTCTCCTGAACCGGCAGGAAAAAAATGCTTTAAAAAGTGGGAAAAAATGGTTCCGATGATCACACGGCTCACAGCTGAGCCACACGATCATTTTTTTTACTACCGGTTCACAGAACCAAGGACAATCATCCCTATCAGTTCAGTCGAACCAGGTTGAATTGGGAGGATTTCACCCCTGCTGCTACGGTTTACTCAGGTTCAAAGGGACATTCTATTTCATGCTTGTATCTGTAAACGAACAAAGTTGGAAGTTCTTTTCTTGTAGCTTTTTTCCTCCTTTTTTGTCTGCATCAGTGGTGGGTTTCAAAAAAAATTCGAACCTACTCTGTGGGTGTGGCCTCCTTTGTGGGAGTGGCTTGCCAGCCATGTGACCTGGTGGGAGTGGCTTGCCGGCCATGTGTTTTCTCTCTCTCTCTCTCTCTCTCTCTCTCCTTCCTTCCTTTTGTCTCTCTGTCTCTCTGTCCCTTTTTCCTTTTTTTCTTTCATCTCTCTCTTTTTCTTTATTTATTTCTTCCTTTCTTTCTCTTTCTCTTTCTCTCTCTGTGTGAGTCTGTGTGTGCATGTATGTGTGTGTCAGTGGTGGGTTTCAAAAAAATTTGAAACCTCCTCTGTAGGTGTGGCCTGCTTTCCGGGTCCACTGGTGGAACCTCTTCTAACCGGTTCGGTAGATTTGACGAACCGGTTCTACCGAACTGGTGTGAACTGGTAGGAACCCACCTCTGGTCTGCATCCTCCAACTTTGCTTTTTCCCCTATCACACAAAGTGCCGATATCACTATCTTCCAGTCTGGAATATTTTGAAGGCCCGGATGACAACTCCAAGCCCCTTCCACCCTCCTTGTCATCCAGCACATCTGGAGGGTACCAGCAGTCTGAAATCCGCAATTAACTTTTTTTAAATGCAGCCTGAGCTCAATTGTTTCCATGAGTTCCAATGGACTTGTGGGAGAATTCAGTCCTTGCTTCAATTTTTTTCCCTTTAAAAACAATCCTCATTATTTAAAATGACTTAATTTGATCTGGATCAGAGGTGGTATTCTACTGGTTCGCACTGGATCGGGCGAATCGCTAGCAGAAATCAGGGGTGGCTTTGACCACCTGCGCCCAGCTCGATGGCATCCCGTTTAGGCCCTTTTTCCCATAAAAGTGCATGTGCACTCACATTTGCAAACTGGTAGGAAAGGTAAGTGTATATCACTCCTGATCTGGATCAGTGGTGGGTTCCTGCCAGTTCTAACCTCTTCTATACAAGAGGTTCCACAAATCTACATTGCTGTTTAGAACCGGTTCCAGCTCCCTCCCCCTGCCCATCCGCACATCATCAAGATGAAGGGTGAGAGAAGGAATTCTGAGAATTGAAGTCCACAAGTCTTAAAGCTGTCAAGTTTGAACACCCCTAGGGTTTTTATTCTAAAGAGTTAGGGGTGCAAGGGTCTTGTAACTTGACAGCTTTAAGACTTGCATGCTTCAAATGCCAGAGATTCTGAGCCAACATGACTGGAGGAGGAATTCTGGGAGTTGAAGTCCACAAGTCTTAAAGCTGTCAAGTTTGAATACCCCTGGGGTTTTTTTTCTAAAGGGTTAGGGGTGCAAGGGCCTTGTAACTTGACAGCTTTAAGACTTGCACACTTCAATGTTTATAGTTTATAGTTTATAGTTTATTTATTTGTATGCCGCCCTTTTCCCTGAGGGGACTCAGGGCGGCTCAGAATGTCAGAGTTCCTGAGCCAATAAGACTGGAGGAGGAATTCTGGGAGTTGAAGTCCACAAGTCTTAAAGCTGTCAAGTTTGAACACCCCTGGGGTTTTTTTTCTGAAGGGTTAGGGGTGCAAGGGTCTTGTAACTTGACAGCTTTAAGACTTCAATGTCAGAATTTCTGAGCCAACATTTTGGTTGCTAAGCAAGAACATTGTTAAGTGAGTTTCACCACATTTTACAAGTTGGCCATGCCCACCCAGTCACATGGCTGCAAGCCACTCCCACAAAGCAGGCCACACCTACAGAAGAGGTTCTAAAAAAATTTGAAACCCACCACTGATCTGGATGCCCTTTGATGGTGCGCGGTGGCTGTGCGTTAATAACCTACTTAAAGATGCAAGTTCAGAGATTTTCATTCCATATTTATCTCTTGTTTTCTAGATTGAGTATGGATTTAAATCGGTCCACATGGAAGGCCTGGAGCTGAAGCATATGGGCCAGCAGTTGCTGGGGAACTACCCTATTCATTTCCACATGGCTCAAGACGTGGATGAGAAGGGAGGCTACAATCCTCCTACCTACGTGAAAGATATGTCTATCCATCACACCTTCTCTCGTTGTGTCACCGTGCATGGCTCCAACGGTTTGCTGGTAAGATGCTGGGATTTGGTTCTCCTATTCCTGTAAAGATGAGATGGCATCAGCTAGATGGAAATTGACGGGTTTTCTGATCTGACTATGCATCCACTAAAGAGAGGGGACGGGAAGGTAAAACTTCCCTTGAGATGATCTCAGCGGGTGGTGGTTTTGGAGACCATCAATATTGTTTTCTTGGTCACAATTCTAGAGCAGTTTGACATTTCCTTTTTCCTTTTTTGAATATCCAGTTCAGCCTAAAGGTTGGACACCTGTTGCAAGGTAGGCTCCATCCTGCTTTTTTTTTTTTTATAATTAGTCAAGCTAGGTTCTAAGAATTGCCACTTGCAAGGTGAGTCTAGTGCAGGTAATATTTGGATGAAGGGTTGATGGTTCCCTTTGCATTCTCAAAACATATTCCAGGTTGTCATCTCAGTAAGGATGGGACCATTGCCCATTCTTCTTCTCATCTAGAGCAGTAGGTCTCAACCTTCCTAATGCCACGACACTTTAATACAGTTCCTCATGTTGTGGAGACCCCCAACCATAAAATTATTTTATGTTTTCCGTATTTTTTTGAAAAAATGTGTTTTCCGATGGTCTCAGGCGACCCCTGTGAAAGGGTCGTTCGACCCCCCAAAGGGATCCCGATCCACAGGTTGAGAACCACTGATTTAGAGGCTCCTTACTCCATGAACTTTGTCCCCTATCTTTGGAGTGTGGGGCAGAGGTGAAATCCAGCAGGTTCTGACAGGTTCTGGAGAACCGGTGGCGGAAATTTTGAGTAGTTCGGAGAACCGGCAAATGCCACCTTTGACTGGCCCCAGAGTGGGGAGAGAATGGAGATTTTGCAGTAGCCTTCCCCTACCATGTCCACCAAATCACACCCACCAAGCCACACCACAGAACCGGTAGTAAAATAAATTGAATTTCGCCACTGGTGTGGGATTAATATATTTAGAATGAATGAATAGAATAGAGCTGGAAGGGACCTTGGAGGTCTTCTAGTCCAGCCCCTATACCATTTCAGACAAGTGGCTCTCCAGCCTCTTCTTAAAAACCTCCAATGATGAAGTGCTCATGATTTCTTAAAGCAAGTTGTTCCACTGGTTAATTGTGCTCACTGTTAGGAAGTTTCTCCTTAATTCCAGGTTGTTTCTCTCCTTGATTAGTTTCCATCCATTGCTTCTTGTCCTGCCTTCTGGTGCTTTGGAGAATAATTTGACCGCCTCTTCTTTGCGACAGCCCCTCAAATATTGGAATACTGCTGTCATGTCACCCCTAGTTCTTCTTTTCTCTAGACTAGCCAAACCCAAAGCTTTAGACACTATCGGGTCAACTTGCTTTCATATAGCTATATGTTGTACGTTGTATTCTACATTTGGAAGCAAACGTAACCTCGAGCATTGAAAGCACCTGGTTAGGCCAGCCTGGTTGGTTGGTCAGTTGCTTGCTGTCAGTCCTTTGGGAAATGGGAAGAGTTTCATTTGGAGCCTCTGGAGTAATATATATTCATGGCTGTTGTACTTGTTTTGAACTGCCTTGGATTGCTGCTGTTTGTGTTTTGCCTCTGATAGCTGCCCCAGGTCATCCCAGCAAGGTGGATCAGCATATCAATTGCTTAAATAACATAAATTAAATACAAGCTGCAGGTGGCAGGTCTATGAGTCATAGGCACGAGGATGAAGCCTCAGGATGAAAGCCATGGAGCTGCCCACATGGAAATGGGAATGAGCTTTGGCAAATTCAGTTGGGTTGACTTGCAGTTTAGCTTGGAAGGAATTCCCAGAGGTGCTTTTCAAAGGGCAACTGGACTGTCTTGATTTTTTTTTCCCCCTTTGAAAACCTTGTGCTCCTATTACAGCAGAACTGCACCAACCTTTAGGTCCAAAGAAGGTCTCTATTCAGCTAGTCTTTAACTACATGGATTGCCTGCACAGGCAGCAAACGGTCCTAATGGGGCAAGAGCCAAGGTGGCGCAGTGGTTAGAGTGCAGTACTGCAGCCACTTCAGTTGACTGCAGTTCTGCAGTTCGGCTGTTCAAATCTCACCGGCTCAAGGTTGACTCAGCCTTCCATCCTTCCGAGGTGGGTAAAATGGGGACCCGGATTGTTGTTGGGGGCAATATGCTGATTCTGTAAACCGCTTAGAGAGGGCTGAAAGCCCTATGAAGCGGTATATAAGTCTACCTGCTATTGCTATTGCCTATCTGGTGTGAAAAATACCATACATAACTGAAAACACCCCCACCCCACCCCTTACCCAGGAGAGGCCGGTAAATCAGTCTGGACTGCCTGCCATCTGTACCAGTTAAAATGTAAAACGGTGCTCTGGTTGTAATTGAGGTTTTAAAGTGCCCTGCGTTTCTGCTCTCCTCATTACCTTCCTAAAGGCTGTGGCACCCTGGCGAAACCTGCCGCCTTCCCATTCTGGCCCTGAGTTATGGGGAGGGATGTTGATATTTATGGCCGTGGGGGGAGGCGCACGTTCAGCCAGAAAACATCGATATGCTCTAAATATGTAGTGGAAGCGGTCCCTGGGTGCGAAGCTTAATGAAGCCTGGCAGAGAGCCTGCCGAAAGGAAGAGGTTCCAGATGCATTTCGAAGCTGACCAACTGTGGCCGTTATTGCATCTGGTAGTGGGTAATTTCCATTTTTAATTCATGGCTCTGGCTTTGACGGGAGGAAAAAGCCCATCCCTGTTCCTTTGGCTGATTTTTAGGCATTGCTCGTTTATAAATTCTCTGACTTAAAGCCATGTCTTCTTTTGGGCACATGATGCTTGAAGGAGTGAAGGAAGGCGGGGTGGGGGAGAAGAGAATTAAAGCCAGTATCCTGATCCAGTTTACAGCTATTATAGTCCACTGCAAGGATGGTGAACCTTTTCAGCACTGAGTGCCCAAAGTAGAATGTGTGTGCATATGCGCATGTGCCAGAGCGCTGCAAACCCAAAATCCAGCTGGCCTGTGTGCGCATGCCTTTTGGGGGGAGTTTTCAGGCCATTTTTCAGGCTGTTTTGGGGGATCAAAAACAGCCTGAAAATGGCCTTGAAAACGCCCCCAAAATGGACTGGAATACAGCCAGAAACACCCCAAAAAGGACCTGTTTTTGGTCATTTTTCAGGCCGTTTTCTGGCACCGGGGAAGGCCAGTTGGTTGGCACGCATGTGCATGGAAACCAGAAAATGCAACTGGTGTCTGCGTGCTTGCGCACAGAGAGAGCTCTGCATGACACCTCTGGCACTCATGCCACAGGTTTGCCATCATGGCTCTACTGCATGATACCTTATTTTGATGAAGTAAAAGCCTCTTCTACGTACTTGCTTTTATCCATTGCAAGAATGGGGGAGAAGGAATTGTTTCCTTGAAATAGAAGTTGTGTGTCCATGCAATCAAGGGACCATAAGCAATGGCACTTATTGTAGATTCATACGCTGCTTCACAGTGCTTTACGGCCCTAAGTGGTTTACAAGTCAGCAGATTTCCCCCAATTTTACCCACCTCGAAAGGATGGACGGCTGAATCAACCTTGAGCCAGTCAGGAATCGAACTCCTAGCAGTGGGCAGAGTTCGCCTGCAATACTGCATTCTAACCACTGTCCCATTATAGCTCGTACATTCTCAGTGATCTGGGCGAAAAAAGAACTATTAAGCCAATTGGGGTGTAAACTGTGCTTCAAACCCAGCAAGAAGGGTGAGGAAAAGTATTGCAAAGTTTCCATTCCTTTGTAACTGAAAAGAATTGGATTCAACAACAACAATTCAACAACTGAAGGGATTTGTTGAAAGTTTCAAGATTAAGGCAGTAGGTCCCACTGCTTTTTTTTATAAGAGCACAAAGGAAGGTAATTTAAGGGAGGCAATTTGGTAAGGAATTAGGCTAGAAACCAGAAGGTTTGAGTTCTGATCCTACGTTAGGGAATGAAAGCCGGCTGAGTGATTTTGGGCCACTCTCTCTCAGACCAACCCACCTCACAGAGTGGTTGTTGTGAGGGGAAATAGGAGAGGTAAGGTGTGATGGATAGGTTGACCACCTTGAGTTATTTGTAAAAATAAAAATGGCGGAATATAAATAAATAAATTCTTGGTGTAACAAGTGGAGCAGACATAACCCATCAGGAATAACAGATAAGCATCAAGAATGTGAAAATAGATATAGATAGATAGATAGATAGATAGATAGATAGATAGATAGATAGATAGACAGACAGACAGACAGACAGACAGACAGACAGACAGACAGACAGACAGACAGACAGACAGAAAGAAAGAAAGAAAGAAAGAAAGAAAGAAAGAAAGAAAGAAAGAAAGAAAGAAAGAAAACATTACACATTGGGACTATGTGCTGTCACTGTAATTTCCCTTCCAAGAAGGATTATTTATTACCTACGTATCTATGTGGCAAGAAGGGAGATTAATAAGTGTCAGCATGCAGGGAGGGGAATCTGCAAATAGTTGAAGCCATATAGAATAACAGTGAAAACAAAATACAAGCCCAGGAAAATATGTACCTAATCTTGGAATATCTGTAACATAAGACAAGAGAACTCCAAAATATGCTGCCAAAATATAAAATACAGCACGAGGACAGTATGTTTGGGGCAGAGTTTCTGCATGCATCGAAAAATAATAAGCCAAGCAGATGTGTTAAAGGTAAACATTGCCCTCGCACATATGTGCTAATTGTTCCCGACTCTAGGGGGAAGTGCTCATCTCGGTTTGAAAGCCGAAGAGCCAGCGCTGTCCGAAGATGTCTCCGTGGTCATGTGGCCGGCATGACTAAACCCCAAAGGTGCACGGAACACTTTTCCCTTCTCACCAAAGTAGTCCCTATTATTTTACTTGCATTTTTACGTACTTCCAAACTGCTAGGTTGGCAGAAGCTGGGACAAGTAACGGGAGCTCACTCCGTTATGCAGCACTAGGAATTTGAACTGCCAACCTTTCTGGTTGACAAGCTCAGTGTCTTAGCCACTGAGCCACCGTTGTGGTGTGGTATAATGTGTTAAGCCTCTATTAAATTTAATGCCTTTGTTTTAACTTCCATACAAATCCACAAAGCCCCAAAGGATAAATATGTTGGCTATATTAGCAGAAAGCTGATCCTTGGAAGCTAATTTTGTTTTTTAGAAATGTGGCCATCCTCACTGCAACAAGGTTTTCCTACTCTTGCATATTGCAAGGAGTGTTTTTTTTTAAATCATTATTTATTTTAAGGTGTAAAAAAGATGTGGAGACTCTAGAAAGAGTTCAGAGAAGAGCAGCAAAAATGATTTGGGGACTGTAAGCTAAAACAGGTGAAGAATGGTTGCAGGAACTGGGTATATCTAATTTGATGAAAAGATTTGTGAAAGGGATCTTGGAGTCCTAGTGGACAACCATTTAAATATGAGCCAGCAGTGTGCAGCAGCTGCCAAAAAAGCCAACACAGTTCTAGGCTACATAAACAGAGGGATGGAATCAATATTACATGAAGTGTTAATACCACTTTATAATGCCTTGGTAAGGTCACGCTTGGAATGCTGCATTCAGTTTGGTCACCACAATGTAGAAAAGATGTGGAGACTCTAGAAAGAGTGCAGAGAAGAGCAACACAGATGATTAGGGGACTGGAGACTAAAACATATGAAGAACGGTTGCAGGAACTGGGAATGTCTAGTTTAATAGAAAGAAGGACTAGGGGAGACATGATAGCAGTGTTCCAATATCTCAGGAGTTGCCACAAATAAGAGGGAGTCAAGCTATTCTCCAAAGCACCTGAGGGCAGGACAAGAAGCAATGGGTGGAAACTAATCAAGAAAAGAAGCAACTTAGAACTATGGAGAAATTTCCTGACAGTGAAAACAATCAATCAGTAGAAAAACTTGCCTCCAGAAATTGTGAATGCTCCAACACTGGAAGTTTTTAAGAAGATATGGGATAACCATTTCTCTGAAGTGCTGTAGGGCAGTGCTGTACTCTGGGAGTTGAAGTCCACAGGTCTTAAAAGTTGCCAAGGTTGGAGACCACTGCTGTAGGGGTTCCTATCTTAGCAGGGGGTTGGACTAGAAGACCTCCGAGGTCCCTTCCAACTCTGTTATTCTAATCTATTCTTCTGTTTGATGGGGTATTGGAAGTTGAGCATTCTTGAAGCTGTGTCCTTTACATGCTTTTGTTGAGAGGAAGGCTTACCCTTGGACCATCCTGGGCTCAGATCCATCATCCATCTTCTTGCTATTTTTTGTCCATTCAGATCAAGGACGTGGTTGGCTATGACTCGTTGGGTCATTGCTTCTTCACTGAAGATGGGCCTGAAGTACGTAATACCTTTGATCACTGCCTTGGACTTGTGGTGAAACCAGGCACTTTGCTACCGTCTGACCGGGACACCAGAATGTGCAAGACCATCACTGAAGATGCTTATCCAGGATATGTCCCAAAACCTAGGCAGGATTGCAAGTGAGTAGGGAAACATTTCATTTTTAAATTATCTCTGGCTTACAAAATGTTGCATGGCTGGCTGAGAACTCATAACCAAATGAAATGTTCTTTGTTTTGCTTGTATGAAATAGCCACCTGAACATTGGGTCCTTCCCAAAAAGGCATTTTCCATGAGGAACATCAGACCAAATTAAAAAATAAATAAATTCTTTTGCTCTCTGGTGGGAGAATAGAAATATGCACCTTATTCATCGTTCCTATTTAAAATGCCTGGAAAACAAAAGGCCTAGCTATTATTTCAGACAAAGATTTAACTTTTTATCCACGTTTTCCACCAGATGCCTTAATTAAATCATGAGCCTTGAGCCAAGCTTCAAAAGAAATTCAGTTATTTATAAGGAGCAACATATCGGCACATGCCTAAATGAAAGCCAGCTCTGACCTCACATAATTTGCAGCCCAAGTATGACCCTGTTTCCCCTCTCCTCCTAGAATGTGTCATAAATCACATTCACCAATAGAGCACTTTCCCCGGCTGCAGAGATCATGCCCGCCCCAGCTGGGAGACAGCCTTGAGAAAGATATGCGTAGAATGTGCTTCTGGTTGCGGCTGCTGTACTGCTCCATCCGTTCCCATCCCCCTTGCCTATGGCAACTCGAGGGCAGGCCAGGGATGCTTTGCGAGTTGACACTCTGTTTTTGAGGCGGTATCAGACATGCATGATTTCTGGGCATTGATTGAACTGGATAAAGTTCCATGTATACATCATACAGTTCTTAAATGTACAGCCCACCAGGATCAAGGAAAATAGTCCTTCTACTTATACTGGATCATTTTCCACAGGAAATGCTTGGGTTTTATTTCATGTATGACATTTATATGCTGCCCATCTCACTGTCAAGCCACTGTTTTTGCTTTCTCATACTTGGTTATCTTATCCAACAGTGCCGTATCAGTTTTCTGGCTGGCAAACCCACACAACAACCTCATAAACTGTGCAGCTGCAGGATCTGAAGTGAGTATGATGATTTTCCCTCTCGGGCCAAAAGTTTTCCAATGGGAAACAAAAGTGCCATTTGTGGGCATGCTTAGCGGGATGAGATTCTTTCATCCAACCTGGGTTGGGAACAAAAGCTTACTAACCCATCAGCCAGTCTGCAAATCATTTATGTAAAATAACCCTTTTGTTTCCTGAGTAATTGCGAGAGACCAGCCCTTTCTTGAATTAAAATTGATCACACCCTAAACACATACAAAAAGTATTATTTTTAGGATGTGGAAGAATTACAATATATTTCCTGAAAGCCATTCTGCAAAGATATGTCTGGGCGCATTGTTGTTGTTGTTTTTAAGCAAATTTTCCAGTTGAGAATCCAGAGCAGTGATTTAAGCATAATTGTAACCAAGAGCTTCCCCAAAGCAGCTGATTTACTGAATCTTTGTTTGAGATTGAAGGACCCAAAGAGAGAGAGAGAGAGTAACAGGCTTCAATGGACCTCCTTTGATGTTCTTTTGACATAAGTCTTGTTGTTATTGGAGGACACGTGTAGGAGAAGCAAGCCTGAAACTGCAACTCGCTAAGTAGCTGATGGGAATTCTCATGCACAACAATGCCAAGGAGAGAATGGAATAATGTATAGAAAGAGGGCGAAATGTCCTGCTCTTGTAGGGAGGATAGAAAGGAAGCAGGTGCAGAATTGTATGTCACATAGAATTGTGGTCTTTGATCTCCTAGGAAGCTTTAATTACTTATACTATGCATATTGTGAGGCATGAACAACTAGATCAACACTTGCAAGGTTCAAAGAACATACCCACCAGCTGTTCTATTCTATTCTGTTCTATTCTGTTCTATTCTGTTCTATTCTATTCTATTCTATGTAAAATAATTAGATTTTCCTTGTTTGTAATATCTCACGTAACCCAGTTCTGCTTTGTCTGAAACCGTTGTTGTTTTCCTCTGCAGGAAACAGGATTTTGGTTTGTGTTACATCACGTGCCAACAGGACTTTCTGTCGGAATGTACCCACCTGGCTATTCGGAGCACATTCCAATGGGCAGATTTTATAACAACCGGGCCCACTCCAACTACAGAGTAAGTCCACCATGAAAACACACACAGACTGCACTTCAAGTGGTTTAATGCTCGTTTTCCTCTTCCAATTTCTGATGGGGAACTCTGTTATTGGTCACTGTTCCCCTGAAATCAATGGCAAACTCTCCTGCTTTCTGTAAGCAAAGAAGAAAATATGCATATTCTGTTTTGTTACCTTTTCTCCATGGGGGGAGAGGGAAAGAGAGAGGAAAGAGAAAGAAAGAAAGAAAGAAAGAAAGAAAGAAAGAAGAAAGAAAGAAAGAAAGAAAGAAAGAAAGAAAGAAAGAAAGAAAGAAAGAAAGAAAGAGAAAGAAGGAAGGACTGACTGACTGACTGACCTGACTGACCTGACTCGACTGACGGACTGACTGACTGACTGACTGACGGACAACTGACTGACTGACGGACGACTGACTGATGGACGGACGACTGACTGACGGACGGACGGACGGACGGACGGACGGACGGACGGACGGACGACTGACTGACTGACTGACTGACTGACTGACTGACTGACTGACTGACTGACTGACTGACTGACTGGAGTCATCAATTTGAGACAGGTGGTGGACTGGAATGGAATCTCCAAAATCATGAAACTAAAAGAAATAAAGCATCAAATTCCTTTGCTGTGGTTGATATTGTAGACTGCCCTCCTTAAAAAATGTATGCTTTGCCCACCCTCTTAAGGTTTGTTCAGCATAGATATTGCTTACCCAACAACCCCTTTCCTCTTTCTCCCCAGGCTGGAATGATCATTGATAATGGAGTTAAAACAACGGCAGCATCAGCCAAAGACAAACGGCCAATCCTGACTCTGATTTCTGGAAGGTAAACTGATTTTGGTGACCTTGGATTTTGGAATCACAGTTGTTGCTCCCCTCCATGGGAAATTTTGCATGGATTTGGGCTATTTTCTGGCAAAGAGGATCTGATCTGCCAAGCCACAAAACGTTATTATCTGGGAACACCTTTCCTACTCCAAGTCTCTGTCTTAAGTTCTCGTTCCCTGTAGGTTTCTAATCTTCTTCAAGAATCCTGATTGTCTTTTTTTCTTCTCATGCATCTCCTGATCTTTGAAGTTCTCTAATGAGAACTAGAAGCTTGATTTGGATGCAGGAACTTGGGAGGGGATAATATCAAAGCAGCTGATCTCAAGATGTTTCCTGAGGTTCACTGATCTCCCCCTTTTTTGCCTCTTACAATTCCAGATACAGCCCACACCAGGATGCTGATCCTTTGAAGCCCAGAGAGCCAGCTCTGATTCAGCGGTTCATCGCTTACAAGAACCAGGACCATGGAGCTTGGTTGAGAGGAGGAGACGTGTGGCTGGACGACTGCCAGTGAGTCTTAACCTGTTCTGAGCTAGGCTTCCCGAGAGCATGAAGCAAAAAACCCTTTTATTAATTTGCTGTGATTTCTGCTCATTCACATCCAGCAAAGTCTTTCAAGGGAGGATTTACAGCCACAGCCTTTATCTGGCTTGGAGAGCTGCCAGGCCAATATCTGCAAAACTTGGCAAGGAGTCTCAGAGAGTCACGAATCAATTAAGTGAACTAATTGTCTCCTGCAAACTCCACTCCCCTTTTCCCTCCTCTCTTATTTCCTCTGGGAGGGACCATTCATCGTCCACCTGTGGCCTTACTCCCAAGTCAACCCCTGTTCTTTAGCTGTTCCCTTCCAGCCCTATGATTCTACGACTCTGTGACCCCTGCCTTAAACAAAATCATTAATAATAATAATAATAATAATAATAATAATAATAATTTAAACAGTTAAAAATTGACAAAATCACCATCAGTCAAATGCAAAAAGCCGCACTGCTTGGATCTGCACGCATATTACGAAAATACGTTACAACGTCCTAGGCCCCTGGGTGGGGCCCGACTAGTAACCAATGCCAAATCCGGCGAAACAACTGGCCGCTGTGATACAATTGTATAATAATAATAATAATAATACACCAGACATCACACTGGTTGAGAAAAATAAGGTCACAATCATAGACATCGCAATACCAGGTGATAGCAGGGTCGCCGAGAAGGAACATGAAAAAATCGCAAGATACCAGGACTTAAAAATTGAAATTCAACGACTATGGCACAAACCAGCAGTGATAATTCCAGTGGTAATTGGCACACTGGGTGCTATTCTAAAAGCACTGGAATTACATTTAAAACAGTTAAAAATTGACAAAATCACAATCAGTCAAATGCAAAAAGCCGCACTGCTTGGATCTGCACGCATATTACGAAAATACGTTACGACGTCCTAGGCCCCTGGATGGGGCCCGACTAGTAATCAATGCCAAATCCGGCGAAACAACTGGCCACTGTGATACATTGTATAATAATAATGATGATAATAATAACAACAACAACAATAATAATAATTATGGCACAAACCAGCAGTGGTAATTCCAGTAGTAATTGGCACACTGGGTGCTATTCTAAAAGCACTGGAATTATATTTAAAACTGTTAAAAATTGACAAAATCACCATCAGTCAAATGCAAAAAGCCGCACTACTTGGATCTACACGCATATTATGAAAATACGTTACGACGTCCTAGGCCCCTGGGTGGGGCCCGACTAGTAACCAATGCCAAATCAACTGGCCCCTGTGATACAATTGTATAATACTGATAACAACAACAACAACAACAACCTTTATTATCATTGTACATACTATATATACAACGAAATTCATTTAGCTTCTACTGGTGCAATGTACAACAAAATACAAAACAACATGAATAATCCAGAAAATGGTCCTTTTACAAATAATTAGAGAAAAACCAGTCATATGTTTCCATGTATGCATGGAGTGATTGTAGTTGTATTTAGGAGTCTGGAAGTTGTTTTTAAACCTGTTTATCCAGCTGGCTATACTTTCTGTGTCTTCTGCCCAATGGTAAAAGTGAGAAAAGACACTGACTGACCAGGATGTGAATCATCCCTAAGTATCTTCCTTACTCTGCTGAAACGAGACCCAGATTCATCTTTTTTTAAGTTTTAATGCAGCTCCGCTCAAAGCTGACTCTCCAAGATTTCCTGTCTTGGTGAGATTCTGCTTGACCTGGAGTCACCCCCAATTTCCAGGTTGCTATTGGCGTCCTCTAGAAGCCAAAGAGCGCAAGCAACTCTGGTGTGCGCTTATTTGACACCGGAAATTGCCCTCCTCTTCAACAAACAATGGCTGTGCTGACTCCATCCATTCCAACAGGTGCTTGTGGTTACTGTGGCAAATTGGCCACTTAACCTTCCCCAGCCTAACATCTTCCAAATGTGTTAGGTCTGCAGTTGTTCGAAGTGCCAACCCTCAGAGCTACCAGCTGCACAAAGCCCTAACACACCTGGATCGGATCCTGTTGCAGACATCCGAGTTTGGCAACACAACTCTGCAAAGCACATGACGGTTGTTTTGCCTCTGAGCTGACTGCAGTCTGTTTGTGTCTTGAGAACTGACCCTGCTTATTTCCTCCTCCTTCTCCTCCTAGGCTCAGGGCAGCCTGTCTTAGTTTAAAACAAAGCAACCTCGTGTTTTTGAGAACTACGGATATTTTACCCCCAAAAATTGTTTTGACATACGTAGGCCTGCTTCTAATTTACACACAGCCAAGTATTATCTCAGATAAGCAAGGAATTAATAGGAAAACTGTTCAGTAGCATTTCTGGTGGGAATCTAGAATTGTCCAGCAATCTACAGAAATCCAAAGTTAGTTTTAACAGTCTTTGCCAAAAGAGAAATGTAAGGGAAACACTTGATGCTGATAATTTAAAATACAGGCAGCCTTCGATTTACAACAGTTCATTTAGGGACCATTCAAAGTTACAGCAGCACTGGGGGAAAAAAGTGACTTGTGACCTTTTTCACACTTACAACCGCTGCAGAATCACCTGATCAAAATTCCGATGCTGGGCAACTGACTCGTATTTATGACGGTTGCAAAGTTCCTGGGATCATGGGATCAGCTTTGGCAACCTCCCGACCCAACCAAATCAATGGAGAAGCCAGATTCACTGAACAACTGGGTTACTAACTTAACAAACGGAGTGATTCACTTAACAACTGTGGCATGAAAAGTCGTAATACGGGACACGACTCACAAACGAAGGGGAATTATACATGTCCCAGGATAATGTTGCAGGATACAATCTGCGTCAAATCTCAGTTAACGAATGTTTCATTTGGGGCTCAATTATGGCCGTAACACAAGGACTACCTGTAGGATTATTTGTTCTTTGAAGAATGCACTCTTATTTTATCACTAGTCGCTCCTCCCTTTCTTACAAAGAGATTTCACTCCAAAAATACCTCTGGGTGGTACAGCTACAGGTTGACATCTTACAATTTAATTCTTATAGTGAAAAAAGTTTCTGGGAATTTGGTGAGGCTGCCACAGAGAAATAACAAGTTGCCTTAAAATAGACCTTACTGTTTGTCCATCCTACTCAGTCTTGGCAGTTGCATCTGGCAGTAACTTTCCGTGGTTCGTGTAGCATTTCTTCTCATCTCACCTGTAGCTGGTGCTTGTTTGTTTTTAATTGCCAAGCCCAAGGCTTTTAAACAGGGTGTCCTCTGAGTTGTATTCCCTCTCCATGCAGCTCTTAAACTTTCATTCGTTCTTAGATTGACATTGCACCTTTCGTTCATACTCAGGGCAAAGAATAGTGTAGCAATAGCATTTAGACTTATATACCGCTTTACAGTGCTTTCACAGCCCTCTCTAAGCAGTTTACAGAGTCAGCCTCTTGCCCCCAACAATCTGGCTCCTCATTTTACCCACCTCGGAAGGATGGAAGGCTGAGTCAACCTTGAGCCTGGGGAGATTAGAACTGCCAAATTTCAGGCAGCGGGCAGTCAGCAGAAGTAGCCTGCAATACTGCATTCTAACCACTGTGCCAATGCTCCTGTGTCCTATTTCCTCACAAACACAACTTGTGAATGGGGTGGCCTGAGAGAGAGAGAGAGAGAAGGACAGGCCCAAGGTCAACCAACTGGCTTTCATGCCTAAGAAAGGACTAGAACTTACAATCTCCTGGTTTCTAACTCCGCACCTAACCACAATTCCAAGCCAGCTACCATGTTACATTTATAGACGTCAATGCTATTAAAACTACTTTAAATACATAATACAAATTTAGCCTTAAAATAGTTCTAAACCTTGCTTGTCCTCTTATTTCCTGCCTTTGCTTTCATGCCACAAAAGGCAGATTCTCCTTTTTGTTAACCTTTAGATTAGCAATTTCCTTAGAACAAAGAGCTTTACTTACTCCAGCTTCAAAAACCACAATACGAATGATGCTGCATGGTTAATTTTAGTTGCTACTGGACAACCAGTGCCTTGTTGAGCCATTGTTCCAGAGATACTTTTTTACCTAAATAGAAAAACAGAATGACCGAAGGCAGCCAAAAAAAACCCTATGGAAGTAGGAGTGACTTCCGACTTCCTGCTGGCTTCCCCAATGAATTTCCTTGTTGGGAATCTGGCAGGGAACATCGGAAATCTCCTTCCCTTCTCTTCTCAGCAAGCAGGTTAGTGGCTGCTGGTGGGGGGAGTGGAGGGAGCAAGGGATTATGAGACTGGCTGAGAAACTGTCATGGAACTTTGAAAATGAAGATCACATGACCACACAGCCCAGCAGTGCAGTAGCAGTTGGCAGCATGAAAGCAGCCACAACCTTTCACAAACTTCATTCCCTTGGTAATTATGGGTCCTGGATGTTGGACACATTCTGTAAATTAGCCTATTTGGAACACCTTGGTTCATTGTGCAGCAGCTGCCAAAAAAGCCAACACAGTTCTGGGCTGCATCAACAGAGGGATAGAATCAAGATCAGGTGAAGTGTTAATACCACTTTATAATGCCTAGGTAAGGCCACACTTAGAATACTGTATCCAGTTTTAGTTGTCACGATGTAAAAAAGATGTAGAGACTCTCTAGCAAGAGTGCAGAGAAGAGCAATAAAGATAATTAGGGGACTGGAGGCTAAAACATGAAGAACGGTTGCAGGAACTGGGTATGTCTAGTTTAATGAAAAGAAGGACTAGGGGAGACATGATAGCAGTCTTCCAATATCTCAGGGGCTGCCACAAAGAAGAGGAAGTCAAACTATTCTCCAAAAGCACCTGAAGGCAGGACAAGAAGCAATGGATGGAAACTAATCAAGGAGAGAAGCAACTTAGAACTAAGGAGAAATTTCCTGACAGTTAAAACAATTAATCAGTGGAACAACTTGCCTTCCGAAGTTGTGAATGCTCCAACACCAGAGGTTTTTAAGAAGATATCAGTCAACCATTTGTCTGAAGTGGCGCAGGATTTCCTGCCTAGTCAGAGGGTTGGACTAGAAGACCTCCAAGGTCCCTTCCAACTCTGTTATTCTATTCTATTCTATTCTAAAAAGTGTTGAACGGATGCACTGTTTCACCCAGTTAAAAGTCAGAGTCAGAGACTTTTAGTAGAATATAGATTTAATACATATAAATGTATTATATGTATAATGCATATAATGGTGAAACATGGTGGAAAGCAAACCAGCATAGGCAATATCAAATATAGGCTTGTTTCTCTTCCTTTTAGCCTTCGGGTTTCTTTTCACCCATCAAGCCCTTGTAATTGTATATTAACAACCAATTTGAATATCTCAGCTCTTTTTCTTCTGCTTCCAAATCGCAGAAAGTTTTTTCTCCCCAACTTGTTAGGTTTTTGGCAGTGTTTATCCAGGCCAAGTTCAAATAAGTTTCCAGGTTTCATAACTTAAGTATTTTTATAGCTGTAGGGATCTAGCTGTCTTAATATTTTGTTACTGCACCAGAGCAACACTACCTATGCTAAAGTATATTGCAATTTCCATTGTTTTTGCAGTGCAGCAACTTGGGAAGGCAACAGAGTAATTTACTTTCAACCGGGGACTTAACTTGCTAGCTCTTTTAATGCAATAATTTTAATTTAATTTAATAAAAGGCAGGCAGACACTGCCTTAAGAGCCGAGGTGGTGCAGTGGTTAGGGTGCAGCACTGCAGGCCACTTTAGCTGACTGTGATCTGCAGTTCAGTGGTTCAAATCTCACCGGCTCAAGGTCGACTCAGCCTTCCATCCTTCCGAGGTGGGTGAAATGAGGACCCGGACTGTGGGGGCAAGTTGCTGACTCAATTTGCTAAAAAAATTTGTAAACCGCTTAGAGAGGGCTGAAAGCCCTATGAAGCGGTATATAAGTCTAATAAATAAATAAATAAATAATTTCAGGGGGTTCCCCCATCTTTCTATCCCACAACTTCCCCCCCCCAAAAAAAATCAAATTTAGATCCACTTTCTGGTCTAAAAAATAAGCAGGATTGAACCTGAATAGTAGTTAGAAGGAGACATCTGGGAATCCTGCAGCTAAGTTAAACTGGAAAGTGCCAGTTGGCGTAGTGATTAAGGTGCTGGGCTTGAAACTGGGAAACTGGGAATTCCACTTTAAGGAAGAAAAACCAGCTGGGTGACATTGAGCCAGCCACTCTTGCTTAACCCTAGGAAGAAGGCAAAGGCTTCTAAAATCTTGCCAAGAAAACTGTAGAGACTTGCCTGGGCAGTAGTCCCTAGGAGTGAATCTTGTCTTGAAGAAAACTTCACTGTAATTGTCCTTCAACTTCATGGGGTGGCTTCAGAATAAATGATCAGAGCCACAATTTCCCAAGAATGTAAAGGACTGGTTAGGAAAGGCCCAACAGAAAGATTTCATCGAAATGATCTTGGGCGGGGTAGGTCATCTGCAAAATGTGTGCGTTATTAAAGTAACATCTTTACAGAGTTCTCTAGGGTTTGCAGCTTCTGTTAGGTTCAACTAGCCGATAACCCGGTGTTGCCCTGGTATTTATTTATGGGGGGGGGGGGGGAGAATGTCCCGACCAAAGGTAATTTCTTGTGCTGGATTTTCCCCCTTATCAGAAGGAGCCCCCTTGTGGAGGACTGTGAAGTCGTTACCATGGCAACTCCACTGCACAGTAGAAGCCATTTTACCACAGTACAGTAGAAGCCATTTTAAGGCACAACAGGCCTCATCTTAACAGAACACACACACCGAGGGGCTTTAGGGGTGTTCTTACCCCCCACAATATTTTTTTCCAGAGAGTAAGTCATCTGTCTACCAAGTTGAAATTGGTTGAAATTACTCAAGGCGTTCCAGAGTAATGCTGGAACACACACACACACACAGCCATTTAGATAGATAGATAGATAGATAGATAGATAGATAGATAGATAGATAGATAGATAGATAGATAGATAGATAGATAGATAGATAGATGATAGATAGATAGATAGATAGATAGATGATAGATAGATAGATAGATAGATAGATAGATAGAGATAGATAGATATAGATAGAGAGAGAGAGAGAGAGAGAGAGAGAGAGAGAGAGAGAGAGAGAGAGAGAGAGATAGATAGATAGATAGATAGATAGATAGATAGATAGATAGATAGAAAGGTAGGTAGGTAGGTAGGCAGGCAGGCAGGCAGGCAGGCAGGCAGGCAGGCAGGCAGGCAGGCAGGCAGATAGATTCTGGTTGAACAGTGCAATGAAGGAAAAAGTTATCTTGTTTATGCTCTAATCTAGCACCATTTTGGGAGACCCAGGACTTCTGAAACAATACATAGATTCAGATTGTAAACTCTTTGTTTAATGAGTTTTCCTTCCATATCCTTGAATATTCGAAGAAGCTCATTTAGTCTAAGAAATCATTATTCCCCCCTCCCCCACACTGCAACAATGGGGGAATGTTACTGAGAACCAAGGACGTTAAATAGCCTAAATTAATAATGTCATTAAGCACAGACTGGAATCCAGTCCTCCAGATTAACCCAGGAATGTCTCTCTTCCTTGCAGGTTTGCTGACAATGGGATTGGCCTCACTCTGGCTAGGTAAGCATTCTTGTCTATGGAGATTCTCAGTCATCCAGGTCATGGTTGCCCCAAAGGTGGTTTTTCTAAAGGCAACTGGACTTTCCTTGTTTTTTGCTTGGAGACGTTGCGCTTCTCATCCAAGAAGAATGGAAGAAGCTTATTGCAGTGTTTCTCAACCTTGTCAACTTGAAGATGTCTGGACTTCAACTCCCAGAATTCCCCAGCCAGCGAATGCTGGCTGGGGAATTCTGGGAGTTGAAGTCCAGACATCTTCAAGTTGACAAGGTTGAGAAACACTGGCTTATTGGATGAGTAGCAAAATATCTTCAAGCAAAAACAAATCCAAGGTTCCTTTTGGAAAAAGGACCTTTAGGCAGCGCTGAGATTCAAATAATTTTTTTTTATTCATAAACATTTTGGAAAGACCAGAGGTATGTCAGGACAACAGTTACAAATAAAGCAAAGCCAAAGAAAAGTTGATAGTAAATCTTAACACACAAGTTAATAACAGTAAAAATAACATAAGAACAGTAATGATAGTGGTATGACCAAAAAGGGGAAAAAAAACCTTTTAATTAATTTTCTTTTTACATTACCCTATTTACATTTTTCCCCTAACTATAGTTATTGTTTTATACATCTTTATTTTCCATACTAACAATTATTGACGTTCGTAAACTTATTTTCTCTCTCGTTTCCACCTCTTGTCTCTATCCATTCATAAAATTTATTCCATGAATAATTTAACCGCTAGTTCTCTGCCATAATGACCGGCTGGGTGGGTGTGGCTGGGTGGTCATGTGAGTGGGTGGGTGTGGCCAACTCAACATCACTCACGTTGAGCGGCCCGGCTCTCCTCTCCCCTCCCCTCCCAGCCACTTCTTTTCATGCCCAGCCTCGCCTCGTCTTTAGGTAAGCATTCTTAGTTCTTGTTCAGGATTTTTCACCTCTTGCAATTATAGAAAAGCAGAGTTTTGGCCCATGCTGACCCGCCATTTTGTTCTCTCCTAGTGGGGGAACCTTCCCGCACGACGACGGATCAAAACAAGAAATTAAAAATAGCCTTTTCGTGGGTGAAAGTGGAAATACGGGGACTGAAACAATGAACAATAACATCTGGGGACCTGGAGGATTAGACCACAGTGGACGGACATTACCCATTGGACAGTGAGTTTCTCTCTGGATATTTTTTTTAACACTTCAAAAGGTTTTTGTTTTCCATTTTTTCATTTTCATCCACTCACATATATACTGTGCATAGCCAGAGCCATACAACATTAAACAATAATCGCAGCAATTCCTCTTGTCAACAATAGCCCAAAAAATAGAAACCCAATATACATCTTCCACTCTCCGTACACCTCTTTCTTCCGCCCCCCTCCAACTTACTATCTTCCCTCCATCATCCCCCTCTACCCTACTTCCCCTCCCCCTCTACCACTCCTCTCTCCCGATCCACTCTCTCCCTTCCTTCTCACCCTCCCTCCCATCCTCTCTCCCGCCCTCTCTACCCATCTTTCTTCTGTATCTCTGGATATTTTCTTGTTGGGTTCAGGTTTTCAAACTAGGGTAGAATTTAATTTGATTCTTTCTTTTTTTTTCTAAACCTGCCACTGAAGAGACCATAGCTGGAGAAAAAGGTCCCTCTTTGATCTCGTTCTGTTCTTCTACAATGAACAGCTACTGATAACAGATTTGAGATTCCTAAACCCTGGCAGAAGGTTGCAGGAGGCTGTTGCAGCCGAAAACAGAGCTTGGGAGTCCATTTTCGCTAGCAGAGCGATCAGGCCACTATAGGCACCCCCAACACGAGTGACATCAAGCTGGCCATGTCCAGCCTGGCCCCAAGAGGTCAAACACAACCCTGGTGCTGTTCTGACTGATTCCCAAGAGCCTGAAGCAAACTCCTTGTCCCGACAAAAATCCCGTTTATTAATTGACTGTGAATTCCTCTCAATAACATCCAGCAAAGTCTTTCAAGGGAGGATTTACAGTCGCAGACCTTATCTGACTTGGAGAGCTGCCAGGCCGATATCTGCAAAACTAGGCAAGGAGTGTCGGAGAGTCACGAACCAATTCAGCAAACTGTCTCCTGCAAACTCCACTCCCCTTTTGCTCCCCTTTTATTTCCTCTGGGAGGGGCTTTTCATCGTTCACCTGTGGCCTTACTCCCAAATCAGCACCTGTTCTTTAGCAGTTCCCTTCATCTGGCAATTCTAGAGCCAAGGTGGCGCAGTGGTTAGAGTGCAGTACTGCAGGCCACTTCAGCTGACTGTTATCTGCAGTTCAGCACTTCTAATCTCACCGGCTCAAGGTTAACTCAGCCTTCCATCCTTCCCAGGTGGGTAAAATGAGGACCCAGATTGTTGGGGGCAATATGCTGACTCTGTAAACCGCTTAGAGAGGGCTGAAAGCCCTATGAAGCGGTATATAAGTCTAACTGCTATTGCTATTGCTAATTCTGTGCATGCGCACACTGGGAACAAGTTCCAGCTGTTTTTCCGCCCCACTGATCTCCGACTCTGAAAGCAGCTGATAACTGTTGGATGGCCCTGGCCCCATCTCTGCCTGTGACACAGAGCCCTCATCAGAGCCTTCCCCAGACTCCAGGACTGGCCCAGTTTCCTCCCCAACCTCCTCACTGTGCGAATCTGCTGCCAGTTCCACTGGCCGCTGGTGGGCCACAACAGATGCGGCCCTGAATGAAATAGTTTGACGCCCCTGCCTTAGAACCAATCTAATGCACATCTTTCACAAATATTTTTCAGGAATTTCCCCATCAGAGGCATTCAGTTCTATGATGGGCCAATCAACGTTCAGAATTGCACTTTCCGAAAATTTGCTGCACTGGAAGGCCGACACACCAGTGCTCTGGCTTTCCGCCTGAACAACGCCTGGCAGAGTTGCCCCAACAACAACGTCACAAATTTGTTCTTCGAAGACGTCCCGGTGAGTTTGTCTTTAAGGGTAGATTGATGAACTGAAGGCTTGTGCCAAGAACAAATCTTGAAAACATCGTAGAGTTCCAACATAATTTGCAGAGGAAATTCTGCCCCAGTGACAGAATTTCCTCCCTGTACGTTTGCAATTGATGTTGAACTGAGTTTGGATTGAGCTTCAAATAAGGATCTACAAGTTGGCTTTGGCTATGTTAAAGTTTACAATGATTTTGTTGTTGAGGCCATCATCGGAATCCCATTTTAGGGATTTATCTTTGCCTTTAATAGCAATAGCAATAGCAATTAGACTTATATACCGCTTCATAGGGCTTTCAGCCCTCTCTAAGCGGTTTACAGAGTCAGCATATTGCCCCCAACAGTCTGGGTGCTCATTTTACCCACCTCGGAAGGATGGAAGGCTGAGTCAACCCTGAGTCGATGAGATTTGAACCGCCGAATTGCAGATAACAATCAGCTGAAGTGGCTGCAGTACAGCACTCTAACCACTGCACCACCTCGGCTCTCAACTGACAGCCATTCATTTAGCAACCATCCAAAGTTAAAATGGCACTGAGAAAAGTGTCTTATGACTCGTCCCCACACAAGCATTTCAACATCCCATGGGCACATGATCAAAATGGCCCTTGTATATATTTATGATGGTTTTAGCATCTCGGGGTCACATGATCACACTTTTCAATTAAAATGTCTGTCTAATTAAATTAATTAGAACTACACCAGCTTCGTTCTGACCTAAGCGTAGTACATAAAATTATCTGCTACAACGTCTTGCCTGTCAATGACTACTTCAGCTTCAACCACAATAATACATGAGCAAACAATTGATAACAAACTCAAGGTAAATCGCTCCAAACTCGTTTGCAGAAAATACGACTTCAGCAACAGAGTGGTCAATGCCTGGAATGCACTACCTGACTTCATTGTTACTTCCTCAAACCCCCAAAACTTTAACCTTAGACTCTCTATTGTCAACCTCATCCCATTCCTAAGAGGTTTGCAAGAGGCATGCATAAGCACACCAAAGTACCTACTGTCCCTCTCTATTGTCCCCATTTATTCGTATCCATTTCATGTATTCATAAGCGTGATTATATTTATATCTGTTATCTAATACATGCTTGGTGAAATAAATGAATGAATGAATGAATGAATGAATGAATGAATGAATGAATGAATGAATGAATAAAATGATGAGCATATATTCCATTATTGGGAGAAACACCATGAACATGTCTATTCAGAGATCATCATGTGGGAAGCAAGTTGTGTTCCTCCTCAAAGAGATCCAAGCATTTACTGAGCAATATGTCTTTCTTCTCACGTATAGATTTCCTCCAGAGTTTTCTTTGGAGAACCTGGGCCTTGGTTCAATGGGTTGGACATGGATGGCGATAAAACGTCCGTTTTCCATGATGTGGATGGCTCAGTGTCAGAATATCCTGGATCATACCTTATCAAGGAGGACAATTGGCTCATTAAGCATCGAGACTGCATTGAAGTTCCAGACTGGAGAGGATCCATTTGTAGTGGACGCTATGCACAGGTAGCAGGGATGGTGGTGGGAGCACAGATTAGAGGGCTGTTGGTTCACAGTTCTGTGTCACACCTAGGACAGGGTGAAAATTGAATTTTTGGGCTATTTGCAATCCAATAGGAACCCAAAGATATAACAGAATTGTCAGTGTATTCATGAACTGGAATAGGGCTTAGTAACAAGGTCAGCCAATGGAAACTGAAACAGTAAGGAGCCTGGGCGTGGCTTAGCTTAGCTCTGAGTCTGTGCTGAGGACTGAAAGAAGAAATTCCCTTCTGTCCTGCCTGTGTTTATACCTACTTACAATCTCTCCTCTCTACCACATTGAAAGAACCACTCTTGGTATTGTATATATTACTTCATGTGCTATTATGTATATAAAGAGAAGTTAATGAATCCTGCTGAATCAGTTACCTGTGTGTGCTTTCTGGATTTGATTGCTGCAACAAACTCTAACAAGAATTAGTAGAATGAGTTTGTTTTCCACAAAACCCCATTGAAGTTAAAAAGTTCCAATAAACTCAATTACAGCCTTCTACAAGTCTTAGTTTCTTCTATGCACTGATAGCTGAATGGGAAGCCAAACTTCATGCAACATGAAAGATTTAAATAATTTAAAAACAATGCCATTGCCTGAAAGATAGAGGTGCCTAGAAAGCCCTTATTGAAGGTAGGAATTTCATAACCCCTGGGAATAAATAGCAATAGCACTTAGACTTATATCCTTCTTCACAGTGTTTTACAGCCCTCTCTAAGTGGTTTATAGTGTCAGCACATTGCCCCTAATAATGTGGGTCCTCATTTTACCAGCCTTGGAAGGACAGAAGTCTGAGTCAACCTGTTGAGCTGGTCAGGATTGAACTGCTGGCAGTCGGCAAACATAGCCTGCAAGACTGCATTCTAATTAAATATACTACAATTCAATATGCTTTCTCTCTTTTTTTTTCTGAACAGGTGTACATCCAAGCATATAAATCCTCCAATCTGAAGATGAAAATCATCAAAAATGATTTCTACACACACCCTTTGTATTTAGAAGGCGCCCTGAGTAAGAGTACCCATTATCAACAATATCAGCCTGTCATCACTTTGCAGAAAGGCTACACCATCCACTGGGACAAGGCGGCTCCTGAGGAATTGACTATCTGGCTCATCAATTTCAACAAGTGAGGATGCAAGCCCTAACCCCCCCCCCCAAAAAAAACTTTCTGAACTTTTAATGCCCATCATCTAGGGCAGCGGTCCCCAACCTTTCTGGCTTTGAAGACTGGCGGTGGGGGGGGGGGGAGAGAGGAGGGTTCTGTGCGAGTGGTGGGTCAACGTGTGTGTGCGTGCAGCTGCATTTGTGTAAGCGATGCCCCTCGCACAAAGGGAGCTGCACATGCACTCTCATCGATTGTGGGAGCGATTGTGGGTGCACCCCAGTACACCCACGTTACACCTATCCTCCGCGAGCTGCACTGGCTGCTCGGATACGCTTCGAGGTGCTAGTCGTCACTTATAAAGCCCTTCATGGTATTGGACCTGGGTACTTGAGAAACCGCCTGCTGCCAATTACCTCCAATAGACCTATTAGATCCCACAGAGTAGGCCTCCTCCGAATTCCATCTACTGGCCAATGTCGCCTGGCTACCACCCGGAGGAGAGCCTTCTCTGTGGCTGCTCCGGCCCTCTGGAACAATCTCCCCGTGGAGATTCTGACCCTCACCACCCTTCAGGCCTTCCGCAAAGCCCTTAAAACCTGGCTGTTCCGACAGGCCTGGGGCTGACGAGTTCCCATCCCCGCTCGAACTGTGTGGCTGTTGATTGTTTTTTAAATTCTTTCTGTAGTTGTTTGTTGTGCTGTTTTTTTCCCCCTTGTCTGTATCTCCCTCCCTTTGAATTGTGAGCCGCCCTGAGTCCCTCTGGGAATAGGGCGGCATATAAATGCAATAAATTCAATTCAAGTTCAATACATCCACCCACTGTAGATGCAAGTAAAGCCTGCCCTTGCACCCGCACTCACCCACTGCTTCCACAGCCCGATTCTGAATGGACCATGGACCAGTAGGGATTGAGGACCCCTGAACCAGGGATGGGATTAAAACTTTTTAGCAACCGGTTCTCTGTCTGATTGCCGGGTGAGCATGGCCATGGTGGGTGTGGGCTACTCAGCATCCTGCACCATGGTGAGGGGGGGGCACTTTCGCTCTCCCCAGCCTCCAGAGGCTTTCCTGGAGCCTATGGGAGGACGAAAACGCCCCCCCCCGGGCTCCGGAGGCTCTTAGAGACTGGAAACCAGCCTGTTTCTGGACTTCTGGAATTTCCAGGCTGCCCATTTTTCATCCTCCCAGAGTCTCTGCATGGGCCCTGCACTTGCCTGGCACCCAAAATGGGCCACATGAAGACTCCTGGGAGGGGAGGGGAGGGCGGGGCCAGCCGGTCTTTTTAACTATCAGTTTGGCGAACCAGATGTAAAATTAACATTTGGTTCATCTAAACCAGTCTGAACTGGCTGAATCCCACCCCTGTCTGATCTAGGGAAACTCTACACATTATAATCCTCTAGCTCTGCCACCATCATTTCAACAGCTTCATTCTGAGTTTTACCATCTTTCCACCTTCGTGTTCTAAGTTCTTGCAAACAGACAGGCAAAGCAATCATCATTTCAACGATGGAATACACGAAATGGGTCAGACTAATTCTTTGCTCGGAGGCAATGACCCACCACCGGGGAACTGTCCCATGTGGCATTAATGGATCTTTAAATCGTTTTGGAACTAGTTAAGCACCAGCATCTAAACATTTAAGCCAGCATGGAAAGAATCGCTTTAAAAAAAAAAAAGTTAAATATTTGACTTGGCTTGTGGTGCATTCCAGAAAAGTTATAGTCATGAGATTTGGGGTAGAGCTTTTTGTTTTTAGTAATGCTTATTTTCCTTTTCTTTATTTAGGAACGACTGGATCCAAGTTGGATTTTGTTATCCTAAAGGGACAACATTTTCCATTCTCTCAGATATTCACGATCGCCTTTTGAAGAAAACCTATAAAACAGGGGTGTTTTACCCAGCTCTTCAAATGGATAAACTTGAATATCGATATCCTACCAAAGGCTACTACTACTGGGATGAAGACACTGGGTAAGGAATTAGCAAGGATTCTCAAATTTTCGTGGGCACTGGGGGTAGAAAGAGCTATATTTCTGATTGGATTTGAATGCACGGAAAGCATCAGTCATCCTTAGGGTTTGTCTGTGTAAATTGTTCAAACCCTGCCCGTTGGCGTCCTTTTTGATGGGAACATTGTCAGCAAGGAAAGCAATACCATATGTGCAGAGGTGGTATTCAGCAGGTTCTGACCAGTGAGAGAACCGGTAGTGGAAATTGTGAGTAGTTTGGAGAACCGGTAAATACCACCTCTGACTGGCCCTGCCCCCATCTATTCTCTGCCTCCCGAGTCCCAGTTGATCAGGAGGGAATGGGGATTTTGTAGTAACCTTCCCCTGGAGTGGGGAGGGAATAGGGATTTTACAGTATCCTTCCCCTCCCACGCACACCAAGTCACACCATGCCCACAGAACCGGTAGTAGTAATGTTTGAATCCCACCACTGCATATGTGGCCTTGCAAAGTTCTCGCACAGCAGTCTTAGCCACTTCACTCCATGGGACAGTACATCAGTTGCATCTACCTTCATGGGTTTTGAAATCTTCATGAGAACAGAGAGAGAGAGGGAGGAAGGGAGGAAGAGAGGGATAGATGATAGATAGATGATATAGATGATAGATAGATAGATAGATAGATAGATAGATAGATAGATAGATAGATAGATAGATAGATAGATAGATAGATAGATAGATAGATAGATAGATAGATAGATAGATAGATAGATAGATAGATAGATAGATAGATCTTCTTTCCACACATTTCCAGAGTTCTTGTTGGCTATCAAAAAGAGAACGGGAACTTACCCAACCAGGAAGAGGGTTTGGTTTTACATCCTAGAGGCCTGAGTGTCAGGCCTCCAAGTAATACATCCACAACAAGGAGAACTCCAAGGCAGGCATTTTCATCAAAGAACAATTTATTGGTGTATCTCATATTGGCACGAACCTGGTCAAAACCGGCTCTAAAAGTCCCGTTGATCTTTCACCTAAGTAAAAGTTTTGTCACTTCCCCAGAGTCACTGTGTCAGGGGTCCAAGTAATACCCCTAATGAAAGAAAAGTCCGACGCTTGAGATTCCTCAAAGTTCCATTTTATTCGAGAGGTCCTATTGGCACATCTGGGAAAACCCGAAATCTGAAAATTTCCAGGTTTCCCCCCACCCAAGCAAAAGTTCAAGTCCCTGCCCAACATCCCCATGTCCATCCCATGGTCCAATCAGGCACCATCCCAACTGGAGATGCCTCCCAGTCACACCACTCCAGTTCCTTATTCAAGATATTGACTATCTTGAATAAGGAATGTTATTTTGACTATATCTACCCCACTCCATATAATCCCTCCCCTCCCAGTTTCCCACAGCTATAATTGTGGCAGGCCGGAAGGCCCAACGCAAAAGAGACACAGTCCAGTTGTTATATGATCCCAGTCTCCTCCTTCCAAGCACCTGCATGAATGTCCTTGGTTCCCAGGGGAAAGAGTTTTATTTTGACTACAGCACATCGATTGTTTCTACTACACCCCCACTCTCCCTCCCTTCCCCTCAGCTCCAGGCTGTGTCAGCACTGAAGCAACAAGAAAGAAAATGGCCTCAGTCGGGTCAGGCCAGCTTCAGGGTTGACACTGTCCCTTGCACTCCCTCCTGTCCCAAAGGAAAGAATCCATCCTAAACCTTATGGCCGTAATGATGAACCTATAGCACCCGTATCAGAGGTGGCACATGGAGCCCTCTCTGTGGGCATGCACACCATTGCCTGCTGCTCTTATGGTTTCCTCTCTTCAGGGTGCAGAGCACCAGAAAATGGCCCTCCAAAACGCCCCCCAAAAGGTCCAAAAAATAGGTTGTTTTCCGGGCCGTTTTCCAGCCATTTTTGGCCTGAAAACAGCCTGAAAAATGCCCCCAAAACAGGTATGCATGTGCCAGCCAGTGGGTCTTCGGGTTTCCGGCGCTCCGACGTGCACAAAGTTTGGCGGGCAAGTGCGCATGCCAGAAACCTGAAGACCAGCTGGTCGGTGCACGCATGCTAACATGCACACATGCGTGTACATTCTAGTTTGGGCCCTTGGTGCCGAAAAGGTTTGCCATCACTGCCTTATGGATACAGGCCTCAGGTAGAAGGGAGAAGGGTTTGCACCTCCACTGAAAATACCCCGTGGAGCTTCCTCTTTTTGCCACTGCCAGGAAGAGTTGCGTCCTATTCGGATTGCGTCTGTTGTCTTGATGACTATCTCATATCTTTGGCCATGGCGGTTCAACTCTTGCTTTCGTCTTCTTCTTTTTTCTTTGAATAGGTTGCTGTTTCTCAAACTGAAAGCTCAGCACGAGAAGGAGCCGTTTGCTTTCTGTTCCAACCGAGGCTGTGAACGCATCAGGATCAAAGCCAATATCCCCAAGCAAACTGGGACCAGTGACTGCGAAGCTCTGGCTTACCCAAAATATGCCGAGAAGCCAACCGTGGACGTGCCGATGCCCAAAAAACTGCCCAGTGCACACATGGTATGTTGATCTACTGTTTTAATTTCCTTAGGGGAATATCTCTCTGGGATTCTCGAGGTCTTGTTTTGACTTTAGGGGAAAGCTTCAGAACATGTTACGCCTGGAGGCTTGGGTTTGAGTCTCTCTTGATGTTGGCTTCAGTAGAAAAACCTTTCTTCATGTGTTGGCAGAGAGGAGGTTGACTGACAGGGGATTCTATCTGGCATACTTTGTATTTGCTCAATATCCTTTAGCCACGGTTAATTTAATACCTGCTTGTTCAATTAATAAAATGTTCCAGGTCCACCCAAACAACCATGTGGGCTGAAACCAGCCTGTGATTCAGCATAACATGTGAACAAAGTTATAGAACCGAACTCCAGCTCTGGGTCATCTAAGCCAAGAAGATTTTTCTCTTGATCAGCTCTAATTTCATGGGGCTAATAACATTTTAGTCTATTATATCTTCTTCCACATGGGTCAAAGTTCCTAACTTTATACCAGGAAAGGAAAGCAAAAGAGGTGGAGTTTGGGTGTGATGCCTTCAGAGTGAGGTCATTAATTGTCCAGATCTTTGTTCTTTCTGTGCCAACTCGGGAAGCTCAAATTGCCCAAGGAGCTGCTGATGCAGTTCTACAGAGGGATTATTGAGTCTGTCATCTGCACCTCCATAACTGTCTGGTTTGGTTCTGCAACCCAACAAGACAGACACAGACTTCAGAGGATAATCAGAACTGCAGGAAAAACATTTACTGCAAACCTGCCTTTCATTGAGGACCTGTACACTGCACGAGTCAAAAAGAGGGCTGTGAAAATATCTACAGACCCCTCACATCCTGGACATAAATTGTTTCAATTCCTACAATACTATAGAGCATTGCACACCAGAACATCTAGACATAAGAACTGTTTTTTCCCGAACGCCATCACTCTGCTAAACAAATAATTTCCTCAACACTGCCAAACTATTTACTAAGTCTGCATTACAATTACTATTAATCTCATCGTTCCTATCACCCATCTCCTCCCACTTATGACTGTATAACTATAACTTTGTTGCTTATGATTTATATTGATTGTTTCCTAGTATGTATGATTTGATTGCTTATTTGTACCCTATGACTATCATTAAGTGTTGTACCTTATGATTCATGACGAATTATCTTTTCTTTTAACTACACTGAGAGCATCTGCACCAAAGACAAATTCCTTGTGTGTCCAATCACACTGGGCCAATAAAGAATTCTATTCTATTCTACTCTATCTGATTCCAATATTAAAGTTGGTTTAGAAAATCCTTGAAGATTAGATATAAATGCCATTTTCTTTCTTTTTCATAAATAGATCAAGAAGGATCATTTTGTAGAGCTAAAGATAGAGAGCTACAAGACCAAATATTACCATCTCAAGGATGACTTTGCCTATATCTCAGTAAGTGTTTGCACCGCATATTTTTTTAAATTGCTTATTAACTTGCCAATTTATTTTTATATAAGAATGTTCATCTTGAGTTCAATTTACAATACAATTCTGTAGGCAGACGACATATCTCCAGAATGAAGCATGCAAGAAAACATTCAGAACAAGCAGCAATTTGTTTCCAAAACCTCCATTCTGGGAGGATGTTAAAAACCACTTTTTCCTTTTGTGTAGGTTGATGGCAAGTCATTCTACCTTTCTGAAGAGGGTATTCAAGTAGTCGTGATTGATGGTCACGAAGGAAAAATTGTTAACCGGATGAGTTTCAAAAATATTATTCTACACGGGATCCCAGCTCAGATCATCAATTATGTCAACAACATTCGAAACAAGTAAGTAAACTGAAAGTGGGGGGGTCTTCAAGTTTCAGAAAGAAGACATATTTGTAGAGTCATCCATTACAGCATGCAGCTTTCAACTATGGTAGCACCAGAAATATTCATCAGCATAATCAACATTCAAAAGAGACTTCCAGGAAATAATGGAAGGTGCTGAAATGAGTAAATTGACATTTAAAATTAGAGAACAAGAAGATAAACAATATTACAAGATATGGGATTTATTTAATCAGTGGTTAGATAAAAAAAACATGAAAGACACTAGAGAATTTTATTATAGAATGATACAGAATACAATATAAAGATACATTATTATTGGATAGATTTAAGATGATATAATGAATCATTATAATATAAATGAATCCAATATCTAGAATATCTCATTTAAAAGGAAGGAATAATAGTGATAGTCAAATAAATGACATACAATGATAATATGTATACATATATATATATTTAATACTACAATAGCAGAGTTGGAAGGGACTTTGGAGGTCTTCTAGTCCAACCCCCTGCCTAGGCAGGAAACTCTATACCGTTTCAGACAAATGGCTATCCAACATCTTCTTAAAGACTTCCAACGTTGGGGCATTCACAACTTCTGGAGGCAACTTCTGGAGGCAACTTCTGTTCCACTGATTAATTGTTCTAACTGTCAGGAAATTTCGCCTCATTTCTAAATTGCTTGTCTCCTCTCATTTGATTGATAATATGTGATTTCATATAAATTATAAGTGAGAACTATTGAAAGGATGCACAAAAATCTTGCAACCAATCAACACTCTGTATGTAATTGAAGATGGTCTTGTGGTTTATGTTTTGTCTACGTCTGTCCAAAAATAAAAAAATAAACTTTTAAAAAACAAAAAACAAAAGAAACGTCCACGACCAAACCATACGTAAATTGATTAGATTAAATAGGTCTATGGAGCAAATTTGGGCTGATTGGAGAAATTCTGTGGGTATCTATGATGATGACTGCAGTGCGGCTGCTCTGCTAATCAGTTTGGGTGAATCACTAATTCAAGGAAATGATGCATGTAATTTTCCTGCTCTCTTCTAGTTCTATCGTGGTAATGACCTCAAAGGGAAGATTTGTTTCAAGAAGTCCGTGGACCAAAGTGCTGGAGACGCTTGGAGCAAAACCCGGTTTTAAATTGAAAGGTAAATGCATTATTAATATCATGAAATATCATATGAAATGTGACATGCTTTTATTATGGCTAATTTTGTGAAGAACACACTTTCAGAGCAGGTTTTGCTGTCCAATAGCTGCACCTTTCTTTTCAGATCGTAATTTTTACTGCCCAATGTCTTTTCACATAGAAGGCTAGTAAAAGAAAAGACATGGTAAAATCCTTGAGAATTGTCCATCTGGTTTTTATATCTAAAAATACTCTAAATATTTCATTTTGGTAAACTGTTGAAATCCTTAATGCAAGTGCCTTGAGATGAAGCTTTGGAGAGGAGACGCCCTTTGTGTAACTCAGTTTTTGGCCTTCCCTTTTCCAGCCAAAAATACAGTAATGTCTTTTAGTATAATAAATATGGAGCAATAGCACTTATATACCACTTCACAGTGCTCTAAGTGGTTTACCGAGTCAGTATCTTGCTCCCAATAATCTGGGTCCTCATTTTACCCACCTCGGAAGGATGGAAGGCTGAATCAACCTTAAGCCTGTCAAGATCGAACTGCTGGCAGTGGGCAGAATTAGCCTGCAATACTGCATTCTAACCACTGCGCTACCACACATGGAGAGCCAGTTTTCTGTAGTGGTTAAAGCAGCAGGCTAGAAACCAGCCTGTGAAGTCCAATCCCACCTTAGGCATGATGTTAGCTGGGTGACCTTGGGCCAGTCAGTCTCTCTCAGCCCAAGCATGGAGGCAATGGCAAACTACTTCTGAATTCTTGCCACAAACTTACCTTGGCATCTTACCAGGGAATCAAGACAGGCTCAAAGGCACTCCCACCTCACCAAAGGATGAATATTAGTTATACAATTCAGCTGCACTTCAAATACAATCAATTTAGAAATCTTGGATTCTAAACCAGCAAAGAATAGTAAGGATTTTGCATCAGGAAAGAAAACTTGGGTGTTGAGATTTGGAAAAGTCCTTAGAAATATTGCACAGTGTTTACTGAACATAAAATGTATTTGAGAGGTATCTTTAAGTATTCCACACATAAGTTCCATCTGTCCCAATGTGGTAGCCGGAGAGAGAACTGGATTTAAAATAATTGGGTTCAGAACTGGATTTAAAATAATTGGGTTCTTCATACTTAGAACATTCCCAGAAATTCTGTTATTACCAAATGCAGAATGGCAACTTTTTCAATTCCTAGTTTGCTATTATTCAATCCACTCAATTAAAAAAAATAAATCTTAATACCTATTAAACTGGGGGGAAAGGGCTGTTCATACAATTATAGAAGTGTGGAGATGGACAGGACCAAAAGGAACATCAAGCTCAACCATCTTCAATTTTCAAAAAATAATAATAATAATTAACCAACTCTTTTTGGAGAACTGGCTATTTGATGCTTTTGGTTATGATCTCTAAAATGTTCTTGAGAGGACAAAGAAAGAGAAAGCAACATGAATCTTCTCAGGAAAAGATGTGGGTTGAAGGTGTAGCATTCACGGAAATGGCCTCTGAGTGGTGCAGTAGCCTACTGGTGGAGCTCTCGCCCCACAATCAGGAGCCTGTGAGTTCAATCCTAGGTAGAGGCAGATATTTCTCTGTGTGTGTGTGTGCACAATGAGAATATATCTGCTGAACAAAACTTCACATTGGCAACAGGAAAGGCATCTGGCCAGTAAGCACTCAGTTCCATTTAGTTGCCGAGATTCCCCCCTCCCCCGGGGCAAGGATTATTAAAAGATGATGATGATTCATGGAAATGGCCTCTGGTTGTGCTGAAATACACTCTCTGCAGAGTATTGGTTATAAATATTGTCCCCGGATCGTTTTTCTCACCGCACGCTCTTATTTATTTATTTAAAGATAAGATGGCTTTTGTCGGCTACAAGGGCAGCTTCCGGCCTTTCTGGATCAAGCTGGAGACCGATGAGGACGCCGTGAGAATCTTCCAAGCGCTGCCCGTTCCTGTGGTCAAGAAAATGAAACTCTGAGGAAGCATCTCCTCTTTCGAAATGTCCTCCAGAGAACAAGGATGAGAGGAATGGTGGCTCCTCTAAGGTGTAATATATTTTGTTGCTGTACATAAGAGAGAAGATACTGTAAATAAGCCTCCAGCTTGAACAACCAACATTCCTTAGCCAAATGAGTCTACTTTGGTTTGATCTGTTTCGATTACGAACAGATTCTCTGACTTGCCAGCAGGTTGAGGGCCACAGATATTTTCTTTTTTAATGGTCTCCTCTCATCTCATCTCCTTTCTATGAAGCCACCTTGGCCGCCTCATGATTGATTCGTGGATCACTGTGGTCCTGAATTAATTGGACGTACGGAAAATGCTTCTTCTTCTTCTCCAATTCAACCTTTCACTCATCTTGAATGTTCAAATGCAGACTCAGGAAACGAATCCCATTTTTACGTGGTACTGCTGCCTATGTAAATAAGGACGTGTAAGCTGAAGTCAAAAGGCAGAGCTGAGCAAGACCAAATGTTCAGTATTGCTAGGCTGGCCAACGGGGACCGCAAAGGGTGGGCAAGAGAGGGGAATTTGTATAGACGGACTTCCATGCCTCATTCAAATACTAGAATAGCCTCAAGCTCGCTAATTACACTAAAGCTATTGCTGAGATGGTGGGAAATCTCACACAAGAACAACAACGAAGATCCAGTCTTAGGAAACTATAGTTTATGAAACAATTACTCTGAGTGTACGGGATATATTTGGCTAAAGAGGAACGCCTTGCCAGTGATGGTTAACCTTTTCGGCATCAAGTGCCGAAACTGGTGCGAGCATGTATGCATACCGGAGCGCTGGAACCTGGAAGAAAGCAGCTAGCTGGTGTCCATGCATGCGACAGAATCTGGAAGAGCAGCTGGCAATGGTGCGCATGCCCACAGAGAAAGCTCTACATGCCACCTCTGGCACGTGTCATGGGTTCACCATCACAACTCTAGCCTGTTCCTAGCCTGAAAGATGCTACTTCTTCCCTCGTACTCATATTTAATAACTGAAACTATATTTTGCTCTAGGCAAACAGGGTTATGTATATCTTCCCTGCCCACGCTTCCTGGATCAGAAAGCTTCCAATCTCAGCAGCCATTGAGCGGGAATATTGTACGATAACGATAGTCCTTAAGGGCAGCTTCTCCCGCCTCTGCCCTTCTGTACAGGTAGTCCTCGACGTACGACCACAAGGGAGCCCAAAAGTTCCGTCGCTAAGTGAGACATTTGTTAAGGGGATTTTTGCCCCGTTTCTCACCGCCATTCTTGCCGCAAATTGTGAAGTGAATCTCTGCAGTTGTTAAGCTAGTAACGGGGTTGTTAAGAGAATCCGACTTTGTCAGGTCACAAAAGGGGATCATGTGACTCCAAGACACCGCAGCCATCATAAATATGAACCAGTTGCCAAGCATCCCAGCTTTGATCACGTGATCACGGGGGATGCTGCAATGGCCGTAAGCGTGGAAAACGGTTGTAAGTCACTTTTTTGGTGCCCGTTGTAACTTTGGCCACGAAACGAATGGTTGTTAAGTCAAGGACTGCTTGTAACCTAAGAGTGAGATATTAAGGTTTCTGACATCCGGCTGACCATTTGCGTTCTATGAACCGTGACTTTTTAAAAATTAGATCCAAAGTCAAGTTTTGTCTCTCTCCAGCCTACATTGAACAGTCAGTTTTACATGATATTTTTTTTTTTTTTTGTGAGTACGTCAGTTCAAATCTTTTACCCGAAATAGCTGGTCCTTTTTCGGAACAAGATGTATAGCGTTTTGTATATTTTCTAAAAAAAAAAAGAGAAAATCCTGAGGGTGGGAATGATATATTTATTTATTGCAAAGGCACTAAAAAGGTTATAATGGAAGAGAGCAAAGATCTTACAAGGGGGAGGAGGGGGGAGGTTGCCAAAAAAAAAAAAAAGAATGGAAAAACTCTCTTTAGAGTTGATTTTTTTTTAATGGCCACTTTATCTTGGCAGAAATTCTTTTTTTTTTTTTTTTACTACGATAAACCTCTTGTTTCAAAATGTTTTTAATTGCAATTTAACCTTTTGTGGTTTGGAATACACGGATTGAAATAAAATTTCAGTGCAATTTGTCGATTGTTTATCACTGTTTGATGACTTTATTACGCTAAACTACTAAAACACCTTTTATCCCATTCTCTACGGGTAAAAAAAAAATGTGTTTACTTTTTTGTGCTTGATCTATGTATATAAAGCATCCCTTAAAAAGTTTTTTTTAAAAAAAAACAAAACCTAACATTTCGCACCATTTGGGTGTAGGACAAGTTTAAAAAGCCATCCAGAGTCCTCTTATAAGGTAAAGGTAAAGGTTCCTCTTACACATATGTGCTAGTTGTTCCCGACTCTAGGGGGCAGTGCTCATCTCCATTTCAAAGCCAAAGAGCCAGCGCTGTCCGAAGACGTCTCCGTGGTCGTGTGGGTGGCATGACTAAACATCGAAGGTGCACGGAACGCTGTTACCTTCCCACCAAAGGTGGTTTCTATTTTTCTACTTGCATTTTTACCTGCTTTCGAACTGCTAGGTTGGCAGAAGCTGGGACAAGTAACAGGAGCTCACTCCGTTACGCGGCGCTACGGATTCGAACCGCTGAACTGCTGACATTTCTGATCAACAGGCTCAGCGTCTTAGCCACTGAGCCACCGAGCCACCGCATCCCTTTTGTATATAAAGTATCCCTTAAAAAGCTTTTTTTTTTAAAAAAAGAAACCAACATACAGGAGCAAAAATATCAAGAGCATTCCTCACCCTTTGGGTGAAGGACAAGTTTAAAGAGCCATCCAGAGTCCTCTTAGAGGGAAAATGAGCGGCATAAAATTTAATAAAATAAACAAGTAAAATAATAAAAAGCTGCATTTTGGGACCTTCTTCCAAGCAGTTGGCGAAAATATGGAATACAACCCCAATCTTCACCCTGCTGTTCTATGTAAACTGCAGTTCTGTTCACTGTTTATTTAGATGTGACTCACTTCTACATTCCAAATCCCAAACAGTTAAAAATTCCCTTTGGTATTTTAAGCAATCTACATAAGCAAAATCTTCCCCAGCCTTCCTTGGTCTGTGCCCCTAATGTGAAAAAAAAATATTTTGAAAAACAAAACGGCTAAAACGTTGCTGAGAAGCAGCTCCCATTTCCCAACAATGACGTTCCACAAATCCTAGCTGTGGCCAGATTTGCACAACAGGCATTGCTAGGATATGGTGCTACTATCCTGGTTTAGACGTCACCATCTTATGCAAGCCTAAACAACTGGGTTAACTCGGTGAACTTGATTTAAGTCAACCGTAGGCAGAGAAGCTGGGTCAACCGCAAGCTAATAGAGCAATCTTCTTCCTTGTGCTTGTTCTCCCTCTAGTGGAGTTCTTCAGGCTAAGCTGGTACGCAACATTTCTGAGGTGCTTTCAAAGGTGCTTTTTGCTTCAAAAGGCAACTGGGACTGTTTTTTTGCCTCGAGGAAAGGGAAAACATTTTGCTTCTCATCCAAGAAGCTTCAGCAGTTCTGACAGCGGGGAGGATGAAGGATGAAATGAGAGTATGTCAGAGTTTGTTGCATAAATTCAAATCCAGAAGCACAGACACAGAACTGATGCAGCAGGATTCATTAACTTCTTTATATACATAAGAATACAAATAGATGAATAAACGTACAATACTAACAGGTGGCTCTTCCAAGTGAACACAAGGCAGGAGAGTTACAGGCAAACACAAGCAGTTAGTTTCATCTCAGCAGACGAGTCCAGACAGACTGCTGGTTTACTTCTCAGAGCAGCAGACTGCTTATGTTTCTGTTTCAGTTCTCTGCACAGACACAGGATGTCAGCCTCTGTTTCGCTACTTGCTTTCGGCTGCCATTGAAACGAGGGAGGGGGAGGCATGGTATTTGGGAAGGGAAGTGTTAAGTACAGGAGAGATTGTGAAAAGGGAGTTTTGTTCTTACCTTCTACTGCGCATGCTGGAGATAGTGATTGGGCCCGCCAAGGCCAACTGTCCTGCATACCAACCTGATGATGCTTTTTGAAGATGGAACTCACGTGACACCTGAGGGATTTGCAGATTGGGCTATGGGATGGGGTTACCAGGGGGAGGGGGTTGGGTCACATATTGATATCTGTTCTGACCCCCGCCCCCCCGGCACAAGATTACTGCTAGACAATTTATTCACAGTAAATTAACACACCGACAAGACTTTGGCAGCAACCCAGACTTCCACAGACACAAGAGCTTCTCCAGCTTCAGTATAATAGTTGAGTCCTGCAAAAAGCCTCCTCCCAAAGTCTCTTCTTATATACTCTCTTGGGAGGAGCCTAATCACAACCACCTGGCCCCAATTATCTTCTATATCTCCTTAGTTGCTGTCGGCGCTTATTTGCCCGTCTTTGCCTGGCGTCCATGACCAACTCCCTTAGCTCCTCCTCACTGCTCCAGGGCCTGACGTCAGGGACCAAGTCTTTCACCGCTGCTCCATTCCTCAGGCACCTCCTGGTGGCCAACCAGCCTCTCTGGTCCCTGCTCAGTCTGAACCCTTTCCAGGGTCCTTCACATCTTCCAGAGCCGACTCATAGGGTCCCTCGCTATCGGAGTCTGTTTGCAGCTCCAACGGCTCCTGCTGGGCCACAACAGATATCTATGATTTCGCGCGCTTTTGCCTCAGATCTTGCTTTGCTTAGCTGAAATCTTTTCATAACCAGTAAAAGTACTCTTAATTCTGCGAAATGGAGTTAAGTAGTTTCTTTCTTGGTTGCTGAGGGAGGCTGGCTTGACACAGATCTATTTAAGCTCCCATTGGGCGGGCAAGGATAGTTGATGCGCAAAATATACATTGCAACGCTTATTGCAAAGCCTCTCAACTATCAAACGACAACCCGGCCTTCACGTGGTGCCCCCCGTTCCCACCAATCGGGCTCTGTCGACCCTTGGGACTGGCGTCCCCTTGGGTATATCCAGCCAAAACAGCTTCCATGGATCGCCATTTTAACAGTGGCGTCAAATTTCCATGGAAGTCGCCTATACCCACGATGGGTGAAGAGGCGTCAAGTACAAGTACAAGTTGGCTGACTTTGTTGCTATGCCTATTCATTGGCTGACCGTGTCCCCATGTCTCTCCCAGTCATGAATATTTTAGCTCTTAATAGTGACCACATGATCTTTGACCCTGGAAGTTGTTTATTAGTACTACCTGTAAAAAAGGCTGATGCTCTTATTGTGCATTTTGTAATATAGAAAATAAAGTGTACAGGTAGTCTTAGTTTAACAACTGCCTTCTTTAGTCACTCTTTGTGGTGACCCGGCACAGAGGCAACACAGGCAGCTGACAGTTCAAACTGCCCCTTTATTGCTCCAAATCCCCCCCCCAAAACACTCCCATGTTTCTGGCAAGTCCCAGAGCCAAGGGATGACACGCACGTCTGCGCATACACACACACCTCAAGCAGCCTCCGGCTGCAAATAGTCCAATCCAATACTGCGAGCACCATGGCTGCAAGCAAGAAAATCCAGCAGGCCAGGTGAAAAGTCCAGAAAGCCAAGGAGCAAGGCAAGAATCCAAATACCAAGAAGATATCCAAGGAAGTTCCAACATCAGCACTCAACACTCCACAAATGCCCCTCCCTACAGCATCTCCTTAAGTCAGTCCACAGGTGTGCCTTGTGAAGAAGGGCAGGGCACTCTCCTCCTGAGTAGATGATTCAGTCTGGCTGTTCTTGCCTTCTCTCCACTCTCCATACTCAAGGATCAGGAGGGGGTGCTCCCTGCTCATCACCTGAACTGTCTCTCACAGGTGGCGCAGTGGTTAAATGCAGCACTGCAAGCTACATCAGCTGACTGCAGTTCTGCAGTTCAGCTGTTCAAATCTCACCGGCTCAGGGTTGACTCAGCCTTCCATCCTTCCGAGGTGGGTAAAATGAGGACCCAGATTGTTGTTGGGGGCAATATGCTGACTCTGTAAACCGCTTAGAGAGGGCTGAAGGCCCTATGAAGTGGTATATGTCTAACTGCTATTGCTATTGCTATTCTCTGCTTCAGCTCTCTTCGTCATCCTGCCCGTTCCCTCCCTGCCTACAAGCCGTCCTAATCCTAAAAGGCCCTGGCCTGACTGGGCCTGCTCCTCCCCATCTTCCTCCGAAGCCACCCCCTCGATCTCAGTCAACTCCCAGCTCATCTTCCTCTGCAGATTCAAGCTCTGACAGGGGCAGGACACGCTTCGTAGTTTCAACTCTGATGAAAAAGTAACTTTACATTCCAACTTCATTTCAAATTGTATTTATATCCCAATTTCATTTTTAATGTTTTTTAAATCGGATTTTAGCAATAATTTGTGTTTGGAACTCTGCACTTTGACATGGCCTATGGGCTAAAAAAGAAACTATGTATGTATGCAACTTTACAACCAATCTTCACCTTTCCAACCGTCACAGGAGGGAAGATGATAAGCAGTCACAAGTGACCGCTTATTTTAACACCCAAGTTGCTGGTCCCAATTATGATTGCTAAACAATGGCTTCCTACATCTCCACTCCTGTCCCTTCAAATATGTTGGTGTCCCTCTGCGTCTCTCCCACCCCCAACGTAGGTTAAAGAACTGCAGGACAGGCAGAAAAATCTTCATGAAATGTTTGCACATCTAAATCTCTATTGGGATTCTCAATCATCCAGGTCATAATTGTCACACAGGTGCCTTTTCCAAAAGGCAACTGGACTTGCTTAGTTCTTTGAGAATGTTTTGCTTCTCAGCCAAGAAGCTTCTTCAGTTAAAAGAAACATTTCTGAAGGAAAAAAAGACTGAGAGAGCCCAGTTGACTTTTAGAAAAAAGCACCTTCGGGTATGTTTTTGCACATCTATTTCCAAAGTCTGTCTGCGCTTGAAAGCTCTTTATTTGTTAATGTGCTGACACTGCTTTTCCCGCTACCTCAGAGATGGTTCTGCCATCATCCCATTTTTCTCTCTCTTGGTTATACACTGGTTGATAAAAGTCTTGTACTGGAACTGAAGATTGGGGATCTCATTTCAAATAACTGCAAAATAGCAGGCAATAAATTTATTCGTCATGCAAATATGTCATCAGGCAGGGGTGGGATTCAGACAGTTCGGACTGGTTTAGCCAAACTGGACGTTAATTTTTTAATCTAGTTCGCCGAACCAGTAGTGACCCCGGCCCACCTCACCCTTCCCCTCCCAGAAGTCTCCATGGGGGATGTTCATCATGCCAAGTAAAAAAACGGGCCTCCCAGAAGTACCGGAAACGGGCCCATTTCTGGTCTCCAGAGGGCCTCCGGAGCCTGAAGGAGGCTGTTTTCGCCCTCCCAGAGGCTCAACGAAAGCCTCCGGAGCCTGGGGAGGGTGAAAATGCTCCCTCCCCTGCCGCTGTGGTGCAGGAAGCAGACTAGGTCACACCCCCATGGCCACACCCACCCAGCAACCGGACAGAGAAGCGGTTGCTAAAAATTTTCAATCCCACCCCTGCCATTAGGCATGTTTCTAATCTTGCCTATGGCTACTCCTTTCAGGTCTTTAAAAAAAATATATAAAGCCCAAGTTATTTTGCCTTTCTTTAAGCAGCACCAGTGGTGGGTTTCAAAAAGTGAAACTGTACTTGTGGCATGCTTTGTGGGAGTGGCTTGCTGGCCATGTGACTGGGTGGGTGTGGCCAACTTGTAAAATGTGGTGAAACTCACTTAACAACGCTCTTGCTTAGCAACCAAAATGTTGGCTCAGAAACTCTGGCATTTGAAGCAGGCAAGTCTTAAAGCTGTCAAGTTACAAGACCCTTGCACCCCTAACCATTTAGGAAAATACCCCCAGGGGTGTTCAGACTTGACAGTTTTAAGACTTGTGGACTTCAACTCCCAGAATTCCTCCTCCAGTCATGGCTCAGGAACTCTGGCATTTGAAGCATGCAAGTCTTAAAGCTATCAAGTTACAAGACCGTTGCACCCCTAACCCTTTAGAAAAAAAACCCCAGGGGTGTTCAAACTTGACAGTTTTAAGACTTGTGGACTTCAATTCCCAGAATTCCTCCTCTCGCTCTTCATCTTGATGATGTGCGGACGGGCGGGGGGGGGGAGGAAGCTGGAAGCAGTTCTAAATGGCACAGTAGATTTGTGGAACCTCTTCTATAGAAGAGGTTAGAACTGGCAGGAACCCACCCGCTTTGCATCTGACTCCAGATGTGAACCTTTAAGTAATGCTAAAAAAAAAACCATGAGGGTTTTTTTCCCACAAGCTGAAGCTTTTGTCGTACAACCTCTTGTTATTTCTATAGTGGATGAGTTCTAAATGGCCCTGTAGATTTGTGGAACCTCTTCTATAGAAGAGGTTAGAACTGGCAGGAACCCACCCCTGAGCAGCACCATTCCATCCCCAGGAGAAATCTTTTAACCTGCTGGAATAAAAAATGCACCTACTTGTCCTTGCAAGCTGAATGCCAGAAAACACTCTTTCAAAACAAAATCAAGAAAGGGGGGGGGGGGGAGACGGAAGTAGGAAGCAGACAAATTTAACATCAAGGATAAAGCGTAAATTATCACTCCAATCGCCCTCCAAAGTTCAAAGCGAGGAGGCTTTTATAGAACAACCTCTGCATGTAAAATGTCAATTTGTTAAAACAGGCCTGGCTTCTGGAAGAGATCTGCACATTACATTAGCCAGAGATCAAAACAAGCCCATTTCCTTTGGCGTACAGATAGCACCCCCATGTGGAGAGTCTGTGGTCAGCTACCACAGTTAAAGAGAAGGATGGATGAATAAGGAATTCCAAACAGCAATCTCTTCTGAAAAAAATCATAGAAATTTATTGAAGTTTCGGAGGAAGCATTCACACAGACAGCATTTTTTTTCTTAGTTATCTTTTTTTAAACAAACAACAAAAAAAAACCCCTGCCATGGTTGTTCAAACCATTGCACATTTTTTCCATGGCACGGAATATAAAACGGTAACAGCAAATGAAATCCAATATAATGGCCGCAAACTTGAACTGAACTTTTTCGGTTAACATTTCAGAAGAAACCAATGCCACCTGTAATATATCCATTCATGTGGATAGGTTTACCCACCGTACCATATTCCCACACACTTTGTTCTCGCAATCAATTGAATTGCACCTGTGAGCATTCCTCACATTTTATGCTACTTCAAACCATGAAGGAGAAGTACATCAATCGATTCAGTGTGGTAATTCTCTAGCCTTATTAGCCAATTAACAGAAAGTTTTCTTTCCATTTCAGTGTGGAATATTGGATTATCAGTATTTTAAAAAGCAAATCGACTTGAGAAACTGTTGCTCTGGATCTGTTTTTGGTATAATCGGTGACAAATCTCAAGCGAGGGATTTTAAGATGCAATGGGAAGTGTATTGTTAACTTTAGGATTAATCAAAATATTGAAACACCAGGAGTCTTCTACGTCTGGTTTTTCCTTCTTCTCCCTATTCTTCTGAGCCATCTGCGATACCACCTGTCAGAATCAGTTCTCCAAATGGTGACCCATTCAACCAATTTTCTCATCCTCTGGACAAACTTCCATAATACTAAACTGATAGGGAGTTGAGACTTAATAGTTGATTGAATGTAAGCAGCCCACAGCCTTTATCTACCGACTCTGCCATTTCTAAATGAATACCCCACATTAATAAGTAAACTGTTCCCTTAATCATTAATACTTTGAAACTTGGAAAACCAACCCAGTTTTAGCTTTCTGAAACATTCTAAACCTTTTGGACAGTATTTCAGTGCATTGATATCAAAGGTCCTCTTTTCCTCTGCTGGCACGGTTGCTATCCGTAATGGTTCCAGGTTTCACCTCTGGGCCTTTTTTCTTGGAGGATTTGTCAGGCTTCAGTTTATTTTTTTCTTTTCCTCGGCCTCCTTTACCAGGGTAGACTTGACCTTCCACAGTGACATCTTCACATCTTTCTTGGTTTACCAGAAAGTCTTTGATCTCCCACGCGTAGCTTCCATCACGCAGCATGAAAATGGCACGATTTGAACCCACAATGAATCTAGATTTCAGAAGAGATTCAGTTAGTCTTTGCTAAACTCCTACATTTCAGGAGGCAGAAATCCAGAAATATGTTTATATGGTACCCAGAGACACTCTGTGAGAGATGGGTGGTCATAAATATGACTAATAAATAAATCCAGAAACTGCATAGATGTTCAAGTATTAATGGGCACATCTGCATTTTAAAAAGTAAATGGTACTCAAATAGGGATTTATTATAGCATAAAAGGCAATGGTAAATGTTCCCCTTGCACATATGTGCTAGTCATTGCCTACTCTAGGGGGCGGTGCTCATCTCCGTTTCAAAGCCGACGAGCCAGCGTTATCCAAAGACGTCTCCGTGGTCATGTGGCTGGCATGACTAATCACCGAAGGCGCATGGAACACTGTTACCTTCCCACCATAGGTGGTTCCTATTTTTCTACTTGCATTTTTACATGCTTTCAAACTGTTAGGTTGGCAGAAGCTGGGACATGTAATGGGAGCTCATTCCGTTATGTGGCACTAGGAATTTGAATCGCCGAACTGACGACCTTTCTGATCGACAAGCTCAGCATCTTAGCCACCAAGCCACCGTGTCCCTTATTATTTATTATAGCACATAATAGTTTTATTACATTTTAAAGACTTTTTCCACTGTTTTAAATGGATCTATCTTTACAAGTTTGGAATGAGATAGATAGGAAGCAATTTCATTAAGATTGAGTGTGATGACAAAAGCTGCTAACACCCCCCCCACACACACACACAGTGGTGCTTCAAAGTAAAATGCTAAACATCTGTATCAAACCTGTGAGGAAATAGTATTGTCTGGATAAACTAAAACAGACTTGTGGCGAAATTGGATTAGTGTTTAAAATCTGATTGCAATCAACCCTGCATAGGTAGGGCATATTATATATGACCGAAACAAAAATATTCATTTCACATAAAGTGAAACAAAGTGGACAATCCTTGCACTAAGGTTTGTTCTCCAGAGAATGCATATGCAGATTTCAATTTAGATCAGAAAAAAAGCACAGCAAAGAGGGAAACTAGCTTCAATGCATACATGTATAGTGCTCAGTCGATAAAATATTACATTTACCTGAAGGTGATCCCCCCCCCCAAAAAAATTACTTCTTAAAATATAAGGATCAGGTTAAATATATTTCCAGTAAACTTCTAGAATTTCTGTCATAACTCAATGCACCCACGTGACTAAACCCAATTTTTGCAGCTGTCATTAAGCAAATCCATTTATTCTTAAGGGCATTTGGGGGGGGGGGCGGAAACTGTCAAAAAACATTGTAAATTGTGGTCACATGTCCATGGAACATTGCAACCGGCAGTAAAGATGAGCCCCATTTCAACCTGGACACAGGGAATCACGGCTGTCACTAGGAGAATGCTCGAGTGGAAAGAAACCACACAACTCTTAACGGGTCCTACCTCTGTACATCGTAATTGGCGTTGAAAAGGCTTCCTTGCCACAAGTTTGTAATTTGCTCCGTCTCCTTTTCAGTTGGCTCTCCTGACACAGTGACGAACATCATGAGTGTTTTCCCCTTTTTGGTCATTTTCAAGACACTCTCCGGTTGACTTGGATCGATCTTGGAGAAGTCGATTGGTGCAGATTGGCGCTTGTGCTCAGGAAGATCTCCTTCCTCTATATCATCATCCTCCTGTTTTTGAAAGAAAGCAGGAGCCTTGAAAAGACTTTGAAAAGGAATACAAGCCTTAACCATCTCCAAGGGATATAAGCGGATCCCTGAAAAAATAGAAGCACTTATTCAGTCCTTTGGCATCCTTTACACTCAATTTGATAGTCAACTAAATCATCATCTTCATTCAATGATCCCATAATCCCTTGCGGGGTGGAGTCTGGACAACTGAATGGAGCTAGCAGAGTGATTTAATGGCCAGATGCCCTTCCTGTCGCCAATGAATTGAGGCCTTTGAACTCTGGTGCTGGAGAAGACTCCTGCGAGTCCCTTGGACTGCAAGACAATCAAACCGGTCAGTCCTAGCGGAGATCAACCCTGACTGCTCTTTAGAAGGCCAGATCCTGAAGATGAAACACAAATACTTTGGCCACCTAATGAGAAGGAATGGCTGGAGAAGAGCCTCATGCTGGGAAAGATGGAGGGCAAAAGAAGAAGGGGATGACAGAGGAGGTGGTGGCTGGATGGAGTCACCGTGAGCTTAAATGGATTCCAGGGGTTGGTAGAGGACAGGAAGGCCTTGAGGAATGTTGTCCATGGGGTCGCAATGGGTCGACTTCGTAACTAACAACAACACATTTATTGAATGCATAATCCTATTTTCAGACCGCCCACATTCCCCCCGCCCACTTAGTGAAGCGGGACCTGAAGATTGATGGATTGCAAAGTGACCACAATGGCCAGATCCACCCAACACCTCAAACCCAGGATGGTTTGTGTGAGTGTGTGTGTGTGTGTGAGAGAGAGAGAGAGAGAGAGAGAGAGAGGGAGAGGGAGAGGGAGAGGGAGAGGAAGAGAGAAATAGTGCAGCACCAGCCTTGCTGAATTGCTGGATGGCCTGAGATCCAGGGGTGAAATGACAATGACACCCTCCCCCCCCCTTTGCAAATTATGGTTTAAGGATACACACGTTATCTGCATTAGCCAAGGGTGGCTTACAATTCTGTAACGCTCTCTTACTTGAGCAGGGGGTTGGAGTAGAAGGCCTCCAAGGTCCCTCCCAACTCTGCTATTCTATGATTCTTTAAGGGTTCCTGCTTGAACAGGGGGGTTGGACTAGATGACCTCCAAGGTCCCTTCCAGCTCTGTGATTTCATGATTCTGTAAGAGCCTCCTGCTTGAACAGGGGGGGTTGGACTAGATGACCTCCAAGTCCCTTCCAGCTCTGTGATTTCATGATTCTGTAAGAGCCTCCTGCATGAACAGCTGTTAATCTATGATCGCACTAGCTAGGATTGAGGCTGTTTAATGGAACCAAAGGAAGCCAAGCCTCGTTCCTGGGGGGACAGAAGAGCGGGGAAGAGGGCAGTGGGGGCTTCTAAGAAGTTTCCTCTCCCTCCTCTCTTCTTCCTCCTCTTCCTCATCCACTTCGCCTATACCTCCCATTGCTCCAACAGCCGAGCCATGTCGGCATCGTTGTAGTCCCGAATGTCTTTCTTCTTCCCCGGCTTGTCGGAGCTCTTCTTCGGCTCCTCCGCAGCCACCAAGCAGGCGCAGATCACCACCGCCACGAACAGCCACCGGCAGGACGCCGCCATCTTCTCCCGCCCACCTCGGAAGGGGAATAGGAAACCAAGGATTCGCCCGCCCGCCTGGCGGGGAAACCTCTGCGCAGGCGCACCGAGGCCTGAAACGAGGAAAAATCGGGAGGCGTTGGGCGCGACAAGCACTTTTTAAACAAGGACCTTTGCAACTGAGGCAGAAGGAAAGGGGGAAGCGGTCTGTACTACTTTGCATTCTGAGGGGGGAGATTTTTTGTTGTTGTAATGTAAACACGCTTATTTAATTCCTCTCGTTTTCTTCTCTTTAAAAAAAGCAAGCAGAAATTTAATTTTCATTAAATACCGAAATAATCCTAGACAAGCGTCCCAATCCAAAACTGTAATCTTCTATAAAGTTCCTTGGGAGAAAGCTCCTTAGCATGCATGCAGGTGGTTTACTTCTGAATCCATATGCTTGGAACGGAACGGCCAAAGTGATGAATTCTTCTATGTTCTTGTAAACATAATCTTTGTGTTACAATATCAGGAAATTGCTTTGCTACATACTGGCCATTGCAAATGTTTGTTTTCTTTTATTGGTCTTGTATTTGTCGAGTTCCAAGTAGTTTGCAACATACATACTGCATAATGCATATGTTGCATTAATAGAGAGATATAATCAAGATCAAGTGAGATATTAATACCACTCTATAAAGCCCTAGTAAGACCACACCTAGAGTACTGCATCCACACTATAAAAAATATGTTGAGACTCTAGAAAAAGTGCAGAGGAGAGCAACCAGTACCCCAATTAGGGGACTGGAGACTAAAACATATGAAGTACGGTTACAGGAACTGGGTATGGCTATAGATCAGAGGTGGGTTCCTACCAGTTCGCACCTATTCGGTAGAACCGGTTCATCAAATCTACCCAACCGGTTAGAAGAGGTTCCACCAGTGGACCCGGAAAGCAGGCCACACCTACAGAAGAGGTTCCAAAAAAATTTGAAACCCACCACTGCTATAGATAAATTATATAGAGAGACAGTTTGGTCTAGTGGCTAAAACACCAGGCTAGAAACTGGGAGATCATGAGTTCAAGTTCCGCCTTAGGATGAAAGCCAGCTGGATGACTTTGGACCAATCACTAGAAGACTATGAATTCTAGTCCCGCCTTAGGATGAAATCCGGCTGGATGACTTTGGACCAATCATTAGGAGACTTTGCATTTTAGCCCCACCTTAGTCATGAAAGCCTTTCTCTTAGCCAACCCACCTCACAAGGTTGTTGTGGGCGAAAATAGGTGTGTTGGATAGGTTTGCCCCTTTAAGTGGAATACAAACAGATAATTCATATGTGTGTGTGTGTGTGTGTGTGTGTGTATTATATTTGTGCTGATAAATAAATAATATCAGCACAAATATAACACAAAATGTGTAACAAAGGCAACAGTAAAAATATTGGGTTTCTGTCATGATGGACTCTTGTGACGAGCCGATTGACAGATAATGGAAGCTGTTAGTTTCCTCCTATAATTGGGGCTTACCAGGGGTTGTGATATATATATATATATATATATATATATATATATATATATATATATATATATATATATATATATATATATATATATATATATATATATATATATACATATACATATACATATACATATACATATACATATACATATACATATACATATACATACATACATACATACATACATACATACATATAGATTCATTCAAAATCTTTTAAAAATAGGTAATAGTAGCTGGAACAGTAAAATGTACAATAGACCAAAACATAACAGTTGTAGTTGATTAGTTAGAGTGTGCTGGTTCATGCCTGAGGCAATTTATGCTATCTTTGGTTGCCATAAGTATAAAGTGGGCATTTTAAAGAAGAGATTGGATATCCATTTGTCTGAAATGGTGTAGGGTTTCCTGCCTAAGCAGGGGGTTGGACTAGAAGACCTCCAAGATCCCTTCCAGCTCTGTGATTCTATTCTATTCTGTTCTATTCTTCCCATTTTTCCCGCCTTTTTCTTCTGTGTTCTATATACTGTTTGATTTACCTCATGATGTTCCTGCCTAATTTGTGTTTGTTCTTTCTGGATGATGTTGACCGATAAATGTATGTATGTGTGTGTGTGTGTGTATGTATGTATGTATATGTATATCTATATGTTTTCTGAATATTTGTATTTGTATTTATATTTATATTTGTATTTGTATTTATATTTGTGTTTGTGTTTATGTTTATGTTAATATATAATATATAATATATAATATATAATATATAATATATAATATATAATATATAATATATAATATATAATATATAATATATAATATATAATATATAATATATAATATATAATATATAATATATAATATATTACATATTACATATTACATATTACATATTTATATTTATATTTATATTTATATTATTTATATTTATATTTATATTTATATTTATATTTATATTTATATTTATATTTATATTTATATTTATATTTATATTTATATTTATATTTATATTTATATTTATATTTATATTTATATTTATATTTATATTTATATTATTTATATTTATATTTATATTTATATTTATTTAAAAGACTGCCAATTTCTATTAGTGTCTCTGACTTTTAGCTGGATGGCTGCTGCTCAGTTCTATGACAGGATACAATAAATAAATATTTTTATATAGATAAAATATGTATTTTAAAACATTTTAAATATATGTAAAAATATATTTATTTTCATAATCTTTTAATTATAAATACCAGGCCATGTTTTTAGATGACTTAGGATACTTTTATTTATTTGTTTATTTTTTTATTTTATTCATAAACATTTTGAATACAGTGTATTGTCAGGGTATACCATTTACAAAAGAAAAACAAAAAGAGAACTAAACGGGCAGTGTTAGGATACTTTTAAAAAGGGTGTTTAGCCCTGGGCTAGCTATCAGAGTTAAGTGTGGTTGTGTGGTTTCGTTTTGTTTTTTAAAAATGGGGAGCAGGAATTGGAGACTCCCTTTTGAGCCTGTTTTCGTTAACATCAAAGGAGTTCACAACATTTGCGCAGAAATTAAGTCAGCTCCCACCCTTCCTGACTTGCATTGTGTGTAACCCAACCCGTATGTTGCCCAGCTGTGGCAGAAGCACCCGGTCTATATTTCCTGAAATGTATGGAAAGATACAGAAGCCTCAGAAATGTAACAAATTGCCTTCAGCAAACTCACAAAGTAGCTGTCATTTTTACTAACCTTACAGCTATTTTGATCAATGTATTCATGTGCAACTGGGAAGTTTCTGATCAGCTTTTCATTCATTTGCAGAATTGATACCTTGACTTCCCTTTGGCAGGAAGTTCCTTTTAGCCCTGAAGAATGTACACAGGTAGGTCATAACTAGTGCAAATTTGATTCATGAGATACCCATGCTTTGCTATGAAACTATGTGATTGGGCTTGATAAATTGACACTTAAAGCTTGAAAATTAATGTAGAATGTGTAACTCCTTAGCATCAGAGCATGTTACTATAAAGCAACTGGCAGTTGGAACAGAGTTCTTTTCAGGTGGGGAGGGGGAGTAGAACTTCTAACTCCTTAGCATCGACATGTATTAATTCCGTATAAAAAATACTAATGATCTGATGGTCATTTCAAAAACTCCTTTCTTAGCGAGCACCTAGAAGCCAAGAGGAACATACGTGCCAAATTTCAAGTTTGTAGGCTTTATGGTTCTGGAGATTTTGTGATGTCACATGAGTGGCATTTCGCTTTTATATATATAGATTTAGTGTGAATCATACATTGCTATCAGATTGCAATTTAATGCAAGCCCAAATCCAGTGTGAGGATAATGTGTTGGGGTTTTGGACACTAATCAGCATGTGATACACTACGATATGATAAATATGGTGATTTTTTTTTTTAAAGTATGCAAAATGAAGAAAAGGAAGGATCCATCATTCAGGAAAAGCTCAAAAAAAGTAAAGGCTCATTTTGAAGTACTGCAGAATATAGGATAAAATTTGTATATGAAAGTTTGTATCTTCCATTTGAATAACCGTAGTTAAGTATTTATGAGATCTGTCTACCTAGAAGGTAGATAGGACTGCGATTTAGATTTTGTTTTTATTTCTTTTATTTCTTTCTAGAACTACTCTAGAAACTAGTCTACTCTTTAGCTTTATCAAAAATGAATTTAAGTTGTAGGTATGTTCTTTTAAAATGTACTGTTATACTAATACATTTATAAAAAATATGTTTAAACTTTTTCGTGGCCCGTTTTTGTCAAGCTGTAACCAGCTACCCAATTTTCCCTAGAAATCTCACTCTGGATAGTGCAAATTCAAATAATGTGAATTTCATGGGGTTTATTATCAGCACTAATTGATAAACTACCTGTTATCTACAAAAATGTGGGTAGGTTTCTGAAACCTCCAAAGTCAAAGAATCTCAGGGTTTGGAAGCAAAATCTAATCGTTTTGATTTGGTGTATAATTCTGGTCAGATTTTTAGGTGGGGGGGGGAATCACGAGTTTTCTATAATCTGGGGTGGATGGATATAGGTACCATAAGCCATAATGTGGTTCATTTTGATGTGGGTGAACTTAACCACCTTGGTTAGTTGCAGTGTCATGTCCGACCTATCGTGACCCCATGGACAATGTTCCTCCAGGCCTTCCTGTCCTCTACCATCCTCTGGGGTCCATTTAAGCTCACGCCTACTGCTTTGGTGCCATCTCATCCAGCCATCTCATTCTCTGCTGTCCCCTTCTTTTTTTGCCCTCAATCTTTCCCAGCATTAGGCTGTTCTCCAGGGAATAGGTACCCAGGGTACCAATTCACAAACAGATTAGTTTATTTAAGAAACAAAGATCATTCCTGGCTTGTACAAATGTACAAACCAGCACTTTCAACCAGACAAGTTCGATCATCTGTTAGGGGGTGCTTTGATTTTGATTCATGAAGATTACAGGGTTGAATTCAATAATTTAACCGGCCTCTTCAAACTATACAATGTAATGTATACACAACTTTCTAATGCTTGAAGTAAACACCAGAAAATATAGTGAGTTGCACACGCTAGTTTTTTCTTTTTCCATTTCTGTTAGAATTTTGCACCAGTGAGGTTAAAACTAATTTCGTTGTATTTAAGTATAATGACAAAAGATTATACTTACTTACAAGCTAAATCAAAAGCAAAGCCCAATGTGGCTTGCCGAGACGTGTCAATCTAGATTGTGAGGAAGGGCGAGAGAGCAAGATTGTCACAAAATAGAATAATAGAGTTGGAAGGGACCTTCGAGGTCTTCTAGTCCAACCCTACACCACTTCAGACAAATGGTTATCCAACATCTTCTTAAAAACTTTCAGTGTTTGAGCATTCACAACTTCCGGAGGCAAGTTGTTCCACTGATTAATTGTTCTAACTTTCAGGAAATTTCTCCTTAGTTGTAAGTTGCGTCCCTCCTTCATTAGTTTCCACCCATTGCTTCTTGCCCTGCCTTCTGGTGCTTTGGAGAATAGCTTTTATTAATAATTTAAAACAAATAAATAAATAAGCAACCCAGAGTTAATTTTTGCAGCAGTTTGTGAGTTAATTTTTGCAGCAGTTTGTGTTCACAGCAGTTTACTGTGACTTTAACACCACCTCCTGGATTTGCATGCACGAAACCATCCACAAACGAAGCCTATATTGCTGGCAGAATTTGTTCCATACATTGCGAATCAACAAACTACACAGCCACTCATTTTATCTTATATGTTGCTTGAATCCGGCCAATCGGTTCTCAGAAACGCTTTTCCGAAACCAGCTGCAGGATGAAAAACCAGCTTTCGACCTCTCACGGACCTTGATGTGGTCACGAGGTGTTCAAACGGTGGTGTTTTTGGTTTCTCGTTTTATGACCTATTGTTTTAACGGTCTTATGCACACTTTCCCCCTTTTCTTTTAAACATCGGGAACGCGTCCAATAATGAAAGGCAGCGCAGGTCTCTCTCTCTCTTTTTTATTTAAATTGTGCTGTTTTCTAATTGGCCAGCAGGAACCAAACCGCGACCCAATCAGCTCGCAAGACCAATGGGCTGACCTCATTAGTTTGCATTGTTATTATTTCTTCCTCCCTTCGCCGCCCCCCCTCCCCTTATTTTTCTATCTTGAAGAAGGGAAGGGGCGAAAAAAAAATCAAAGCCCAACAGCTGGCTTGGGGAAAGCTCCGTGGGCATCAGTGACCTCATCAATGTTGCCAGCCTTTCAGTAGATGGTCAGGTTTGCACAGCTAATAGAGTTGGGGACTATTATTACTAATAATGGATGGCCTCGATTTGAAGCCCTCCCTCCTCCGGAGGAGGAAAAAAAAGGAAGCGCGGGCACTCCCAGCCACGTGCATTATCGTACTTTAAAAGTCCTCCAAGAGACAACTCCCGTTTGAAAGATAACTCGGGAGGGGGGGATTAATCTTCCGTTCAGGTTAATGCAGTCATAACTTTTTTTTAAAGGGGGGGGGGACTTCGTCCTGAATGAATGCACAATTTAGATCAGGTTGGACAGGCGCCCGAAGACGAATGTGTGTCAAGGGCGGTAGCAGCCGCGCTGGCCCTTCAAGAGAAACCAAGCCCAGCTTTGCGCAAACCTCGAACCCAACCCGGGGAGCGCAGCAGCCAACGCGAAGCTGGAGACCGGCGGCGGCGGCGGCGCTGCTCCCGCCGCCCCGCCTTTCCTCTCCTTTCTTCCACCGGGGAGGAGTTTTCCGTAAGCAGCGGGCGTGAGCATTTAAAAGGAAGGGCGGCGACAAGCCGCACAAAAGATTGCTATAGGCTTAAGGCGAGGTTGCAGCGGAGGCAACGGGAGGGGAAAGGGCGGCGTGGGGAGGGGGGGTGAGCCAGGCAGGCAAGCAAGCAAGCAGGCGCGTCGGCTAGGGCGCACGGCCGCCCGCCCTTCCCAACCCTGCAGCAGCCAAGGCATCCCGGCCGGGCGGTGGCAGCCACCGCAGAAGCGGGCGCCGCTTAGCAGCCATCCCTCCCCCACTTTTTAAAACAAAGTTGGGAAGTCCGGAGAGCCCCCTCCCCAAGCCCGCTCCTCCCCGCAGATAGGAAGTGTTGCTTTCCGGCCTCGGAGTCCTCCACCCTTCTGGAAGTCGGGGCGTCCTCCAAGGGGGAAGGAAAGCTCGGCCATGGCCGGAGGAGGGGACCGAAGCCGGCGAGGATCCCGTCCCCAGGGAGTCCCCGGACAGCCCTCCACCTGACCGGCGAGGCGAGGCCGAAGTTCTCCGCCCGCCAAGCGGATGCGCCAACGCCTTGGAGGCCGCCGGAGATGCGTCTTCCCGGAAACGGGGGAGCCAAGTGGGTGGCGTGATCGGGCCAAAAGAGGCGAGAAACGGCCCAGAGGATTCCGGGTTGTCGAAGGAAGGAAAGGTGGCCGCCGAGCAAGAGGCGCTGCCTCTCCCGCCCGCTGCGCCGCGTCTTCCCCCGGACGCCCGTGTCCTCCTTTGCTCCGGAGGTGAGCGCGTAAAAACGCTTCTTGGCGAGCCCAGCCGGCCCTCCCCTCCCTCGCTCTCCGCCCGCCACCGCCGTCGCTGCTGCTGCTGGGCTGCTCAAGCTGAGCCGGGCCACACCCTCGCCTGCTCTTCCTGATAGCGGGGAGAGGAAGACCGGTGCCCTCCCGCTTTCCGCGCCAGTGGGGGCGGCAGAGCGAACGGGCGGCGCGCCGGTCTTGCGCTTTTACTGCCCGCGGGGCCAGCTTCCCTTGGAAAGGCGTGAAGTCTGTCGGGAGGTCGCTGGCTTTGCTGGGGGAGGCGAGATCCGGCCGAATGAAGCCAGCCAGCCGGGAAGTTTTAACGTTGCTCTTTGTATTGGCAGGTCTGCGTCGCGGCGGCGGCGGCGGCTGGGTTCTTCCTCGCCTCTCTCGGAAAGAAAAGTCAGCCGGAGCCGCGAAGATGCCCTTAAAGAACCGAGGCTTTGAGGGTCCCATGAGCCAGTGGCGGCCACCGCAGCGTTTCTCATCCGCAGGCTGGATGTTGTGACCGGTGTCTGGAGTGGTGGCACCTTTGGAAGGTGGAGGGGACCCTGGTCGCTTCTGCCCTGCTTGATCCCGACTTGGTGGTGGGTCTGCCAGCCCCTTTTCTTCCCCTCTGGTGCTCCGAGAGACTCTGGTTTATTTGTGCAGATTAATGGAATGATGGTGCGGAAAGGGCAGAGCGATCCTGCCGGGCTCAGCGGGGGCTCCTCAGGAGGCAGCTGGAAGCGGAGTGGTGGCAGCAGTGGGGTCCCCAGAGGCATGCGTGTGCCCCTCCGGCACCATGGCTAGCGGCGGCTCTGGCAAGTCCACTACTGAGACATCCACCCCCAGCGGCAGCTCTTTGCCAAGGAGGAAGCTTGTGGCCACCTGTGACCTCTGCAAGATCAAGATGCAACTGGTAGCGGATCTGCTCCTGCTAACCAGCGAGAGCCGGCCTGTCCATACAGAGAGCTTGTCCGTCTTCGGAGAATCCTTTGAAAAGTGCAGGGACACCATCATCGCCAGGACCAAAGGCCTCTCCATTTTGACCCATGACGTCCAGAGCCAACTCAACATGGGCCGTTTTGCCGAGGTGGGGGACATCCTGGGGGAGATGGGGGACTTGGTAGTCTCTTTGACAGAGTGCTCGGCCCACGCCGCTTACCTGGCGGCAGTGGAGACGCCAGGGGCTCAGCCGGCTTTACCCGGCTTGGTGGATCGCTACAAGGTGACCAGATGTAAGCATGAAGTGGAACACGGGTGTGGGATCTTGAAGACCACCCCTCTGGTTGACCTAAGCCCTCAGCTCCTTTTGGAGGTCTCTCAGAACATGTCCAAGAACTTGAAGTTCCTGACCGATGCCTGCGTCCTGGCCAGTGAGAAGTCCAAGGATAGGTTTGCCAAGGAGCAGTTCAAGCTTAGCGTCAAATGTATGAGCACCAGCGCTTCTGCGCTCCTGGCCTGCGTCCGGGAGGTCAAGACGTCCCCCAGCGAGCTGACACGCAACCGGTGCGTCTTGTTTAGTGGACCTTTGGTGCAGTCTGTGTGTGCGTTGGTGGGCTTTGCCACAGAGCCTCAGTTTTTGGGCAGAGCGGCCACCATCAACCCAGAGGGGAAAGCTGTGCAGACGGCCATTTTGGGCGGTGCGATGAGTGTCGTCTCGGCGTGCGTGCTCCTTACTCAATGCCTCAGGGATATAGCCCAACACAATGACAGTAGCACCAAGATGACTGAATACAGGGAAAGGTTGAGGAACTCGGCGTGCGCGGTCTCCGATGGCTGCAACCTGTTATCTCAGGCCCTAAGGGAACGCTCGTCACCCCGGACTTTACCGCCAGCAAATGCAAATTCTGTGAATTAATCTATTCATTTTTAGATTGCATGGCCGCCTCTAACATAAAGATCCCTTTCCTGCCCCAGATTTTCTTTTCGTATACCAAAGAATTTGTGTAGCGCAGTCCTTTAATTCTTCTTATTGCTAAAGTAACAGTGTGAGGAGGCTGTGAGACCATGCTTTTTTAGCTTACATGTCATAATCGGCATGGATGTTTTACCTGGGGAAAGGGAACAGGAAGCACATTCCCCTCCCTCCCAAATCTTTAAGTCATCCGAGCAGCCTTATATGTAAGCGTGGAACTGCAGGCAGCTTGCAATGGTCTAAGACAGGCAGGTAGAATTCCATTCAGGCAAAGGAGCAAAGGAAAACCTGCAATACGCACTTCCTTCTGCTTGGCCCAAAATCAAGGTCAGTTCTTGGAGGACAAGGCTCTCCCCTCTCGTAGGCCTTGTGCAAAATGATTTAAATTCCCTGTTCTATTGCCGGCTTCCAGAAGGTTCCTAGGACCTTGCCCAGGCTAGTCCCTTTGGAATGGTTCCTTAAGGCTTGCATCCAAGCTGGTTCTGCTTCATTGCTTCCTTATTTTGTTAAAGCCTGTGGTCAAGCAGGGGTTACAGTAATCCTAGGAAAGGTTTACTGACGGGGGTCCAAGCTTTAATCGTGCTGGATGCGATTTTTAAAATGTCAGGAGATGGGGGTTTGTGGGAGGAGGGTGGTTCTACCAAAATCTCCTAGATTTTATTGCTTAGTTGAGCAGGAAGAAGAAAAAAGGAGAGAGAGAGAGAGAGAGAAAAAAAAAAGTTACCTCAGTTTTTCATACACTCTGGAAGAAAGAAAACTTTTAAGAATGGGTGTAGCTACGATTATTGTTTTGTATGGTTACTTTTGAATCAAGTGATGGGTTAGAAGTGCATTTGCAGGGAAAGCTGGGTGTCATTTTCCAATGGGGGGGGGAGGAAGCTACTGTGAGTGTGTTAAAATAGGGATTGGGTAAATTACACTATAACAATGAGTGATTTTGATTTTTAATTATTATTTTTTCAGTGTTTTTTTTAATCTTGCATGTACTGGAGTATTTATTTCATCTATTAAAATGTTGTTTCTCAGCTTTTTGTGAATCTCTCAACACTTAAAGAATACCCTCTGTTGTGTAAATGTGTCTTCTTCCCCCCACCCAAAAGAAAGTGAGTGATTGGGAAGGAGGTTTAATTTACTATGAGCTTCTGTAGATTTGAGTTCGCTGACTTTTTAAAATGATATGTTCTTTTCCTTTCTCCTCTCCTTCACCTGAATTTTTGCCAAAGTTGGAGTTTGAGAAGTTGAATGGCTATGTTTGTTTCCAGAATATTCCCAAATGAGCTGTACTGTATCTGATCCAAATGTTCCAAAAATGAATCCACTAGGACTTTAGATGTATTTATTCAGAAACACGCCTTTTTGTTTTCACTTAGGAGCTTCTCATTGTAACATGTTGAGTTTCTCCGACTTAAAATACAGATTTCTAGATATGGAAATTTTGGGAAGTAAGCCCTGCTCTATGAAGTTTACTTTGGGGTAGACAAAATTATGTGGCAATCCTGTAGTCCTAGGGCAGTGTTGGCGAACCTTTTCGGCACCAAGTGCCAAAACGGGAGTGCGTGCATGCGCACAGGGGAGCACCGGAAATCAGAACAGCAGCTCCCTAGCGCACAAATACGCGAGCACCAGAAACTGGAAGCTCAGTTTCCCGGCTTGCGCATGTGCGCCAGGGAGCTGCTCTTCCAGTTTCTGGCGCTCCCATGCATGTGAATACCCGCTGGCTGGTGTGCATGTGTGTGCTGGAACCCAGAAGAGCAACGGGCAATGGTTTGCATGCCCGGAGAGATGAGTCTGCATGCCATTTCCAGCCCTAGATTCACCATCACGGTCCTAAGGTGTGTAGTCTACAGGTCAAGACCCGGTGACCATAGTACAGGTAATCCTCGAATTACGACCACAGTTGAGGTCAAAATTTCTGTTACTGAGACATTGATTAAGTGAGTTTTGCCCCATTTTACGACCTTTTTTTGCCATAGTTGTTAAGTTAAAATACTGTAGTTGTTAAGTTAGTAACATGGGTTGTTGAGTGACTCTGGCTTTGACTTTGCTTGTCAGAAGGTTACAAAAGTGACTCCAAGACACTGCCACCGTCATAAATATTAATCCATTGCCAAGCATCTGAATTTTGATCATGTGACCCATGAGGATGCTGCAGTGGTCGAAAGTGTGGGGAAAAAATGGTCATAGGTCACTTTTTTTCAGTGCTGTTGTAAGCAGTCAATAAGTGAACTGTTGTAAGCCGAGAACTAGGGTATTCCATACAATGTTAATAAAGGGAAATTTGTAATAGTAATGTTCTGTTCAGGGATGCAGCTTAACCTTAGCAAAACTTCAGGGTGCTAAGATGGGAAAGGATTTGTGTTACGTTGACGTCCTCAGAGGTAGCGCAGGCAATATGTAATGAATAATAATGAGCCATGCTTACCTAAGCCTTTCTGGACCAGATAATGCTCCCATCCTTTCAAGTGGTAATCTGGAGGACATGGAGTGGCTTCCTCTGTTCAAGAAATGCATCTTGTTTTCTTTAAAGCGTGGATATCAGAATTTGTCACGCTTTCGCAAAGCCCCACATCACCTTTGATATCTGTTGTAGTGGAAGATGGCTTGCTGTTCACTAGCATGTTTTTCCTGAAAAAAAACCCCTTTGCAATTAGAGCAAAATAATTCTTATTAGCTATTTGCAAACAAAGAGTTCTTTTCCTTGCACTTTTAATAAAATGTCAACCAGTAAATCCACTCATGAGATGACCAAGTTCTTTCATATTTTTTACCATTTGTATCATCAATTTACTAGACTTGCTTCACTTACAAATGGCAAGCATAAAAAAATATACAAGCAGGTGATAAAAGATAACATCCATTGGCTTCTATTAATTTGAAATAAACTTTTATTAGACTTAAGACATTAAAAATAATAATAAATAACACAGTGCTTATTTATGTCGTGTGTGGCTAGAGAGACTGCAACCCAGCGATGCCCCCTTCTCTGCAAGAAACTCAGGCTGCAACAGTAGTCCCTAAGTTTATCTGAAGTTATATTCACTTCTGAATAGACATAACATTGTGCCGTGAAATGAGCCACAACCATTGTAGTCATTGCATTGGTGATCTTATTTTGGAATAAACGGTTTAAGAAAGATTGTATGCCTGTGCATGTACACACATACACTATGCCTGCCTGTGTGATCTGATTTTTTTTTTTAATGTGTGCATAAGATTTTGAAACATGCCTAGGAGGTAAACCTTTATTACAAAAGAGAAGCCCTAACCTATGGGGTTGTCCTTGAGTGGTGATTTTGCTAGGCAAAATAGCTGTTAAGAGTGAGTCACATCCAGTTTGTATAACTTCTTTTTTGTATGGTGTTTAAGCGGTTGCTAAGTGAGCCATCTAGTTATTAAGCAAATCGGCTTAAAGTCATTTCCCCCATTGACTTGACTTGTTGGAAGCCAACTGAGAAAATTGCAAAATGGCAATCACATTGGGATACTGCAACTATCGTAAATGCATGTTGGTTGCCATGCAGCTGAATTTTGATTCACGTGTCGATTGCGAGTGTAAACCACCAGTCGTAAGTCACTTTTTCATTGCAACTTTGAACAATCACTAAATGAATGGTTCTGAGTCAAGGACAATGTATAATAATATCTTTATCATCCTGTTTCTCAGGCGCTCTAGGCAACCCTCTCTAATTTTATTCTCATAATAAGAATCATCTACCTGAAAGTTACTGAAGAATTTCTATGATGGAAGCAGATTGCTACCTGTGTCTTCCCAATACTACTACAACATTTTAACTCTGTGCTACTTTGGCTGTCTATAGAATGTACATTAACGGCTGGATTCATGCATCACGTTAAGCCATCATATTTCCTTTCACATAATGTGATTTGTAGTAATTATGATTTGTAAACCCTCATTTATAAAGTTGTGGTTTATCCAAATTATGAGTAAAGCAATTATGGCTTTATGAACTTTTCACTGATATATATCAGATGTAATTTCCAGAGAATACTTTAATGCCAGGGGTGTCCAACCTTGACAAATTTAGAATTTGTGGACTAAAGCTACCAGAATTCCCCAGCTAGCATTCTGATGGTAACTGGCAGAACCTATTCCTGAACTTCATCTCCGTCCTTGCTCTACCAGTAGAAGAGTTATTCAAAGAGGCTTTGCTAACAAAGAGTGACCAATCTACCTTTAGAAACATCCTCAAAGGCATGAGGCTGGATGTTTATATCTAATTATTTTTCCCCTTTCTTAATTGTTTTAAAAACTCATGGTTGAACTGGGATCAAGTCAAGTTTAAAGTATGGTTTTCAGCTGCTTCCTAATCATGGCCATGTTCTCAAGCATAAGCATCTGGCATAACATTACACCAGGGGTGTCAAACATGCTTCGTCACGGTGGCACCACATGACGTATTGCAACTTTCCTCCCCTTCATTAAGCCGGACGTGGACGCCAGCATGTGATACACCTGGCCGGTAGGCCGCATGTTTGACAGCTCTGCATTAGATGCAATATTTGCAATGATAAAATAGATCTGTGATGTCACTTCTACTTGATCCATGGATACCTAACTGTACCTTCCTGTTCAATGAATGCTCCTTGCAGTTCTCCATTTTTTATTTTTTATTTTTTGAGTTTCATAGATGCTGTTTAGGGGTGGAGCAGGCACATTTCCTTCCTGCATCTCTTCTGCCTCTCATTTCTCTTCTATCCCAAATACACGATGCATTCAAGAGATGGAATTAATGCAGCTAGGAAAAGCTGGAGCAAAAAGAGAGAGACATTAGGGGTGAGTGGGGTGGTCCCAAATCCCAGCTATTCCAGCATTGCCACTTCTCACCATAGCCCTTTGATTCTGCAAAATTGATAATTAAAAAACAAACAAACCTGAACAGGTCTGTTTTCTGACAGATAAGATGAGCCCTGGTAGCACAGTAGGTAGAATGCAATATTGCAGGCAAATTCTGCCCACAGTCGAGTTCAATCCTGACGGGGCTCAAGGTTGACTCCATCCTTCTGAGGTTGGTCAAATGAAGACCCAGATTGTTGGGGGCAATATGCTGACATTTGTAAACTTCTAAGAGCCGGCTGTAAAGAACTATGGAGCAGGAGATAAGTCTTCAGTGCTATTGCATTTGTTTTGTGCTTGGAACCTTTCCTGGGGAGGGGAGGCGAACCCAAACATCACGGAGAAGCCATAACATGATTTATTTATATTAAATAACCAACTGTGAGTCATGTTTCATTAACTTAGGTTTATCATGCTGTCATCACCCAGCCAGGATGGATTACTGGGGAAGATGGCAATGACAAAACATTGGTTCCCTCTGGTTTATCTAGCGATTGCTTGCTCCACTACAACACGGTGGGAATTGGAGATAGAAATAGTATTAACCATCTGGGCAGCCGTGGTCTTGATCTTTAAAAAATTCTTTATCATTAGACCCATTGTATGCTCTGGGGACAGATAGGCCGGATGTTTTTGCTTTGGCTTCTTTCCTAACTCTTTGAAACACTCCTAACTCAACTGTGAGTTATTGTTGTTTTTTAAATCTCAACAATAGTTGTAGTTGCCTCTATATTTATGTTTCTTTAAGTGTTTGGGGTTAGAGAAAAGCAACTTGCTTTGGAATATATTGGTTCATCATAAAACATTGATCTGCGGAGGCTTTCTTTAAAAAATTGATGTTTCTGTTTTAAACTTATGTGGGGGAGTGGGGAGTTCCCCTGTATTGTGGGGGGGTAGCATAGGTTGTTTGATCTGGAAAGCCTGGTTGTTTGCAAAGTTAAGTGAGTTAATGCCTATTAAAACCAAGGGACTTGGATGCACAAAATAGCAGATTCCTAGATAGTCACTCAGAAGTAATTCCCATTGCAGATGGAATTTAAATAGTCTGAGCTCTTGGGATTAATTTGAAATGAAAAGGGGATAAATCAAGACATGGATGCTCTTTGTTTAGTTTGGATTAGCCTGTTGGATGAATCCTACCTCCTGTGGTTTAGTCAATCAACTATGGTAAAATAAGACACAGTTTAGAATAATGTGTGAACACAGCCTTCTCTTTAGTAAGTTTCTTTGCAGTTGCAGTTTGCTTTTTTATTTTTTTTTATGTGATGATGGCATCTATCTATGCCAGGATTAGCCATAAATTTGTGTGTTGAAATGTTGCATGGATGTGTAGAAATGGAACATTTCATTAGTACACTATAAGGGAGAAATTCAACAGGCGTTTCTGATTGTTTCAGCTAGTTCCCTGTTGTTGGTACTCCATTTGTTCAGGGTTTTCCTCCATCCATTCAAATATCTGTGATTGCAATTTTGCAGCTGGGTTATATTTTTATTCTGCAACATCACGATTTGGAGAGACAGAATATTTGTTTATTCTTGCCTTGGTTACTTCAAATGGAAGTGAAAGTTACTATTTTTTCCCCTGAATTAGGAAAGTTAGGGAAATTTACAGACTTAGAAAATGCAGTTTCAATTTTTGTTTGGAAAGAAATACAGCATTCTAGATAATTCCCTTCTCATTTTTTTTAAATGCTGGGCAGATAAACGTTTCTGTGTTTTCCTCCAACCAATTGTCATTCAGTTTGATGAAAGACAATTTGTTTTTTGAACTTTATTTTCAAGAAAATTAATTCTCGTGGGTGGAGTTTGGAATGCTTGTGCTTGTAAGGTTGTCAGATGGCAGAGGAGAGTAAATGAAAATCCAGTCTCAATAGGAAAGAATAAATGTAGTTTAGGGTTGAACTCTGGAGTCCTTGGTGCTCTCTGAATTTAATTGTTTATCTGCAGATGTTTCATTACCCAACTAGGTAACATCATCAGTTCTTGAAGAGAGTGGGGTTTGCATTCTGTTGATATACAATGCTTGCCTTATTAGTGTTGGTTAGAGTGTTTTCTCCTTGGTACTTCCTTGATTATGCTATTCCTTAATGCTTGATGGTTTGAATTAGTACTTCCTTGATTAGGATATTGTTATAGGTTCAAAAAAGGTGGCTCAGTGGCTAAGATGCTGAGCTTGTCGATCAGAAAGGTCAGCAGTTCGGCGGTTCGAATCCTTAGTACCGCTTAACAGAGTAAGCTCCCGTTACTTGTCCCAGCTTCTGCCAACTTAGCAGTTCGAAAGCATGTAAAAATTCAAGTAGAAAAATAGGAAACTCCTTGGTGGGAAGGTAACAACGTTCCGTGTTCCTTCGGCGTTTAGTCATGTCGGCCACATGACCACGGAGATGTCTTCAGACAGCATTGGCTCTTCGGTTTTGAAGCACCACCCCCTAGAGTCAGGGATGTCTAGCACATATGTGCGAGGGGAACCTTTACCTTTACCTTTTAGGTTCAAACCTCACTCCTTGCAGCTATTTACTGAATAACATGGTCGTTAAGCAAACCAGCTGAATTTTCATCATGTGACCATGGGGATCTGTGAGGGTCTTAGGTGCAAGTAAGTCACTTTTTCAGTGCTGTTGTAACTTCGAAAGATCCCTAAACAAACAGTTGTACATCAAGGACTTACCTGTAATGTTTTTGGTACTTTCTTGCTGAGTTTTTCAAACTATTTCATGGAACTTCTAGGGTTCAGCAAGAGCTTGGAAATGTCCCATGAGAAGGGGAAAAAAGTTCCCTTGAAGTCAGCCTTTTTTTTTTTAATTACTAGAACTTTAACTCTTGATCAGGAAATTTCTTCTTCTTAACAGATTGTGCAGCCTGGAAAAGTTTTAAAATCTCTTCTTTGTACCCACATTTTTTAAAAAGACATTTCTCTCCTTAAGGGCCTTACAATGTACAGGGCGGGGCATAACCTTTTCCTAGGGGGTCACAGCAACACTTGTAATAACAACACAAATAATTCATACACCATTCGAAAGCCCATCAAAAACTGAGTTTATTGACACGATTTAATAGTCAGTATGACCACCATTAGCCCTTCGAACAGCATTCAAACGAGGTGGATAAGAACACAACAAATCTTCAAACAGTCATTATTTTGCAATTCTAGGGCGGGGTATAACCTTTTCCTAGGGGGTCACAGCAAGATCGACAGCAGTTTACAACTTCCGCGACACCTCATTTTAAAGCCCATAAAAAACTGAATTGAATGAGCTATTAAATGTTAAATTTGCTTTAAGAATGGCTGGAAAATTCGATTCGGAAGAACAAAGGATCATTGACAGAATAAAATGCATTGCCTTTCGAGAGGCACCTCGTTTGAATGCTGTTCGAAGGGCTAATGGTGGTCATACTGACTATTAAATCGTGTCAATAAACTCAGTTTTTGATGGGCTTTCGAATGGTGTATGAATTATTTGTGTTGTTATTACAAGTGTTGCTGTGACCCCCTAGGAAAAGGTTATGCCCCGCCCTGTAATATTTGAGAAAATAATACAATACAGGATACTCTGTATTTAGGTCTGTCCTTGATGATGGGAAGCTCACTGGATGACATTACCTCCTATGTTTTGTTTCAGTCTACCTCACAAGGTTGTTGTACACAGGAAATTGGTGGAGGGAGTGCTTAATATCACCGTATTTTGAAAACACAGGTCAAGAACCATTGGTTTTAAATGGAAATAAGATGCTGATGGAAAACATAATGGAATGCTTTCCTAAAATAGCATTAAATGAAGCTGGCTGCCACAAGCGATTCAATTGTCTCATTTTACTGATATCCCACTATTCTATTTTTAGCACTGTGGAGCAGAAATCTTCATTTTTCATTTTTCATTCAAATTAATGAAAGAGAATTTGCTTCCAAAATCTCCATCTAAACAAGATTTCAGACTCTCTTAAGGTACAGCATTCCTGCATTTCCCTTGATTTGGAGGTGATTAGAGAAGGGAGGTCAGTGGTGGGTTTCAAAAGTTTTTGGAACCTCTTCTATAGGTGTGGCCTGCTTTCCGGGTCCACTGGTGGAACCTCTTCTAACCGGTTTGGTAGATTTGATGAACCGGTTCTACCGAACTGGTGCGAACCGGTAGGAACCCACCTCTGAGGGAGGGCATGAGTGAATAAACAAGTCACCCGTTTGGGACAGGTGAATCATAGAGCTGGAAGAGACCTCAGAAGACTTCTAGTCCAACCTCCTGCTCAAGGTAGAAGACCTTATACCATCCTGGTCAAACGGCTGTCCAGTGTCATTTTTACAATCATCACACTTCGATTCAGAAGAATCTGGAGAAACCCTGAATACAGGATTTCAACAGCACCTCCTAACCTAGAAAGCATCAGAAAAAGGTGTTCCAGCAAACCCCCTCAATGTAACTCCAACACACAGCATCATTTCAAAAATTACACCAAGATAAATACTGTATTTTAAAAGTTCTCACACGGCCTGAAGGAGAAGAAAAAAATAAGACGGGTGGAGAGAAGCTATTTTTAAACATTTCCAACGATTAACGGATGCTGATTGAGTTTGACTTTAAACAGACTGACTAGTCTGGAGAGTTTCATCCCGAAGTGAAAAGTGGTGTATATGTTTTAAAATAAGCATTCCTAAAATGATCCTTTTTCCATTCATATCATCATCCCTGCAAGCTCGCCTCTTTCTTCTATTCTCTTGCAAAGAAGTTGCAATGGTTTCATTTCTGGCCCACCTATCATAATATTATGTAATTTGTTCCTAACAGGGATGCGGTGGCTCAGTGGCTAAGACGCTGAGGTTGGCAGAAGGTCAGCAGTTTGGCGGTTCAAATCCCTAGCACCATGTAACGAAGTGAGCTCCCATTACTTGTCCCAGCTTCTGCCAACCTAGCAGTTCGAAAGCACGTAAAAATGCAAGCAGAAAAATAGGAACCATCTTTGGTGGGAAGGGAACAGTGTTCCGTGCACCTTTGGCGTTGAGTCATGCCGGCCACATGACCACGGAGACGTCTTCGGACAGCGCTGGCTTCTCAGCTTTGAAACGGAGATGAGCACCACCCCCTGGAGTCAGGAACGACTAGCACATATGTGCGTGGAGAACCTTTAACTTGTTCCTAGACTGACTCTTTGAAATAATGATGACGATGAAATGAAGCAATCTCCAAAAACTCAGCATCTTGCCCAGAACTCAAAGAAATCCTTCCCTAGAACTAATTGTACCCTCTGAGCCCCACCTTTTTTCCACTGACTTCCTGCTGAAGTCAGGGTTTGAAGCCTTCTCTCTATCTTCCTCTCCTTTTCCGATATCTCAGGGTTAGCCCTGATAACGTGCAAGGCAAGTTTTGTGTTTTCATGACACAAAATTATCCTTAATGAAAGAAATTCTTCAGATAAACTCTATCGACTTAAATCTTTATTTCCTCCACCCCCTCTATTGGCCTCATAAGGTAGAGGTGTTGTCTTATTCAGCTACTGTTAAAATTCTGGCAAATGTTGTTCGGGGATAAGCTGTACTTTATAGAGCGCTCTGATCAGATTTATTTATTTTTTTTCACCCAGGCTGCGGTTTTGGAAAAGCTTTTGAATTCCATTTTCCGTGCACTCTGATGTGGCGTGTTCAGAAAGAGAGCAAGTCCATCTGTTGTTTTAAGTCTAGAACTGCTGTCTCTTAAAACCTTTGTATTGGGGCATTTTGCTGAAGCTAGAGAACTGCCTGCTGCTGCCCTTGATTTAAGAACAGGAAGACCTACTTAAAAGAAATGAGTCAAGAGCTTGCAAGGGAATGCAGTCCATGTGTGCAGATGGGGAGAAATGAAGCAGCCAGTTTACAATTAAGACACAGAGTATTTTCACTGGGGTAAAGTTCTTGGACATTGGCCTTTTCTTCTGTTCTGAATTGCTTCAAACTTCCTTTAACTCTCCCTTTTTAAAAAACCTCTAGTCCACAGGTGTCAAACTCGCCACATCATATTGCCTCCATGTGACGTTTTGTGACGTTTTCCCCATTCACGGAGCTGCGGTGGGCGTGGCCTGCCACAGGCCACCAATTTGACATCCCTGCTCTAGTTCCTTAATTTGGGGTTGGCTTAGTGTGAAGATGCTTGCCTCCCACTCGGAATTATTGAGAGTTCAATCCTAGGTAGTGGCAGATATTTCTCTCTTAGGCCGCAAAGAGAACATATCTGCTGTGAACTCTGTGTAGGTGTCAGGAAAGGCCTCCAGCCAGCAAATGCTCAGCTCCATCTGGTCACTCTGACTCTACCCCAGATTAAGGGACAGCAGGGTCATAAAAATGGAGTTTGAATTGCTAAATGCTCCGTGATTTTGTTTTGGGGCTAGAATTTTGTACCAAATTTATTTGTAACTCTTTGGTCCAAAACAGCAGAAACTGAAAATAATTTGAAGACCTTACAATCATATTTCTTTCTTTCCCCCCTCACGCTCCCCATCAGATGCAATTTTTAAAGAAAAGTATATCATGTTCAAGATAGAGAACTGTCTGATATAATTTCTTACCCATATTTGAAATTCTGGGCAAAACAGTATCTGGGCACAACTGTTGCCTTCAGAACTAAATCCTGTAGCATTACGAAATACGCCGTTCACTAGCAACAGTGGAAACAATCCAACTTCCTAAAAGCAGGGAGAACAGTTTCCAATTCTCAGCAGTTGGATATATTATTCCCTGAGAAAACAACTTCAACGGGATAACAACTTGAAGTGTTAAGACCAGCTCGTATGCACTAAGTCATAATGTCATTGGCTTTAATTCTGTGAATCTGACCCTGGTGGCTTCCAATTCATTCTTTACAACATACTAATGCCAAGCAAGGATGATTCGTTCAGCAAACATGGTTCAACAGGCCGTGCTGAGCGTGATACATTTCAAAATAAACTAAAGATCTGGCCGATTCCTTAGGGTAGTGGAATGTACAGTGCTAAAATAGGAAACTGATGAAGAACAGATCAGTTTGCCTTTGAGTATCCTGGTTGATTTTGGCGGACCTTGAAAAGCTGTGTTTCCCCGAAAATAAGACAGGGTCTTATTTTCTTTTTACCCATAAAATATGGCTTGGGTCTTATTATGAGGGGAGGGTTTATTGTTTTGGAGTTGCTGGGCAACTGCTGTCTTGCGAGCAGGCTCCCATAGAGCCGGGCACAGCCTCAGGGGCGAACGGTTGTGTTGCGCTGTCACAGCAGCGCAACACAACAGCCATGAAGCGACCACACTCATGAGCCAGGAAACCCCCTTTCCGGCAAACCCCCTTTCCAGCCGGCCACAGCACCATTCACTGACCTAGGGGTGTCACCAAGTCGTATGAGCGCCTGTTCGCTGCCGCCCAGCTACTGCGGCTTGGCGCCTTCAAAATGCCGCCATTTGGAAGCCACCGAAAAAGCCATGCTGGGATGGTGGCAGCGGAGGTGCCCTGGCTCTGCAGGGAGAGCTGGGCCAGGGCATTGTGAGGCTGGGAGGCGCGTGAGCGAGAGCGGAACAGCCACTCATACAACCCCCCTCTCCAGTCATGCAGAGCACCATTCACTGGCATTTCGAGGGCGCCAAGCCGAGGGGGCCGGGCGGCGGTGAAGAGGCGCTCATGCGGCTTGGCAATACCCCTAGGTCAGTGAATGGCGCTGTGCCCATCTGGAAAGGAGGTTTGCCGGGTGGCTGCTCATGAGCGTGGTCGCTTCATGGCTGTTGTGTTGCACTGCTGCGACAGCGCAACACAGCCGTTCACCCCTGAGGCTGTACCCGGCTCTTTGGGAGCCCACTCATAAGAGAGCAGCCGCCAGGCAGCCCCCCTCTTCAGCTGGGCACAGCGATGCTCACCAACCTAGCAGTATCCCGAAGGCGCCAAGCAGCGCAATCACCTTTGCCTCCCCCCCAGTTCCCGTGGCTTAGCACCTTCGGGATACCGCTAGGTTGGTAAGCGGCGCTCTGCCTGGCCAGAGGTGGGGGGGGTTTCCAGGGGACTTATTTGCGGGGAAGGGCTTATATTTTTGCCCACCAGAAAAATGTGGCATGGCCTTATTATCAGGACATGTTGTATTTTCGGGGAAACGCGGTAAGAGGATCAGACCTGATTAGCATTTGGATGAAAGACCATAAAGGACATTTCAAGGTGGTGGCCTGGTCAGCAAATTAAAAACACAATGAGGTTACAGCACAACTCTTTTGCATTGTTGTAAGGAAAACAACGTGGACACACTCTGGAAAGGTCCATGAATTGATAGGAACTCAAAAGAAACATGGGAAACATTCAGTTTTCTCTTGTTCTGTTGTGTTCACGTCAATTTCCACAGAAGAACAGTTACTGTATTCCCAGAAACACTCTGAGAATATATCACGATTTCTGTGTTCATAATCTTAAAATTAGCAATTATGTAGGTTCGTGCAGTTCCGTGAATGTGGTTGCTGAAGTAACCAGTGTGGGTGGGGACATTGAATAGATTAAACCATCAGCCTGGGCTTAGCATATTGTACCAACCCAGCCTCTTGGCCTTTAACTGACATGGTCATGTCCTGGGTCATACACCCTTAGGGGGTTGCATTCCATGCAAACCTACTGAAGAATAATCCCTGTTCAAGCAAACTTAATTTCCTAGCTATGTATTTCTATCTATGAGTCCAGTTATAAGAACTGTCACAGAAGGGCATAACTCTATAAGGTGCACTGGTTACCAGTGGGTTTCCACATTGATTCTCAGAGCCAGTGATAATCTATGACCGTGATGGCGAACCTATGGCACCAGAGGTGGCACACACAGCCCACTCTGGGCACGTGTGCCATTGCCAGCTGCTGTGCTGGTTTCCACCATGAACATGTGCACTGGCCAGCTGGTCTTCATGCGTACCGGAGCGTCAGAAAACCAAAGACCAGCTGGCTGGTGCGCAGGTGCGCCGGCCAGTTGGTCTTCAGGTTTCCAGTGCTCCAGCGTGCGCATGTGCACACACATGCATGCATGTATGCGTGCATTCCGGTTTGTGCACTTGGTGCCGAAAAGGTTTGCCAGCACTGATCTATTATGTTCTGTCTTTAGAATGGAATGCATACAGTCTGGCCTTCCCTTTCTTAAGATGAGAGAGGGGGGGGGAGGGAGGGAGGGAGAGAGAGAGAGAGACGAGGTGGCACAGTGGTAGAGTGCAGTACTGCAGGCCACTTCAGCTGACTGCTATCTGCAGTTTGGCGGTCCAAATCTCACCGGCTCAAGGTTGACTCAGCCTTCCATCCTTCCAAGGTGGGTAAAATGAGGACCCAGACTGTGGGGGCAATATGCTGACTCTGTAAACCGCTTAGAGAGGGCTGTATTTTAAATTCTCTACCTGGTGGTAAATAAAAGTATGAAACCACATCTATCTCAGGGTTGAGTTAACTGTAGGACTGCTTTTCTCCCATTGTCCTGGCATGTCTTAAAAGTATCACCAAGCAGGCACAGTCCAAGTCCCTTCTGAGATCTCGGGAGGCATGTCCTCCTTTCTTCCGTTTGGACTATGGCCTAGTGGTTAAGACCCTGGGTCTGTTGACTGAAAGGTTGGAAGTTTGAGACCCAAGTATTGTGCAACAGGGTGAGCACCTGATTCCTGCTCCAGCTCCTGCTATCCTAGAAATGAGAAAGCATGTAAATGTGAGTAGACAAATAGGTACCACTCCAGAGGGAAAGTAATAGTATTTTGTGTGCCTCAGTGTATAACCATGCTGGCACATGACCATAGAAGTGTCTTCAGAAAATGCTGACTCCCACGGCTAGGAAATTGAGAGCAGTACCACCCCTAGAGTTGGGCATGACTAGACAGGGAAAAACTTTACCTTTTTTTAATCACTCCCCAGAGAGCCATATGGTCCCATCCAGGTTCTGCTTTAGTATTGAAAATCTGTTTTGTTCCCCCCCCCTACAAGCCATAGGAAGTGAATCTCTTATTATCCTACTGAGTGATGACTGATCAAGAATTACTGAAACTTCTTTTATGTACTCCCCCAGAACATTGGTTATTTTTTATACCTTTGGCATTCTGCTTTATTTCATCAAAGTTGTTTTTGTTTAAAAATAAAATGCCAGACTTCTCGAGTCTTTCCTTTCCTATATGAGTCTAATAAATAAAATTTAACTCATCCACTATGGAAATAACAAGAGATTGTATGACAAAAGCTTCAGCTTGTGGGAAAAAACCCTCATGGTTTTTTTTAGCGTTACTTAAATGTTCACAGCTGGAGTCAGGTGCAAAGCGGGTGGGTTCTTGCCAGTTCTAACCTCTTCTATGGAAGAGGTTCCACAAATCTACAGTGCCGGTTCCAGCTCCCTCCCTCCGCCCGTACGCACATCATCAAGATGAAGAGCGAGAGGAGGAATTCTGGGAGTTGAAGTCCACAAGTCTTAAAAGCTGTCAAGTTTGAACACCCCTGGGGTTTTTTTCTGAAGGGTTAGGGGTGCAAGGGTCTTGCAACTTGACAGCTTTAAGACTTGTATGCTTCAAATGCCATTTTCTGAGCCAACATTTTGGTTGCTAAGCAAGAGCGTTGTTAAGTGAGTTTCACCACATTTTACAAGTTGGCCATGCCCACCCAGTCACATGGCCGGCAAGCCACTCCCACCTGGTCACATGGCTGGCAAGCCACTCCCTCAAAGCAGGCCACATCTACAGTAGAGGTTCTAAAAAAATTTGAAACCCACCACTGGTGCAAAATGCAGACATGACACTTAAAAAAACCCTCTTAAGATGCTTGTGAATGAAACTCAGCCCCAGGAATTCATTTCTGGCCTTTATGTCCCCTTTTTTCATGAATCCCAACTTTGAATATTAAAAAAAAACCAATCCCCAAATAAAACCCTTTTGTTTCAGCAGCCAATTTGAAGGGAGAGAGAGACTTTGGCTGAATTTGCTCATTGTGTTAAGCTTTTCTTTGTTTTTATATGGTTTAATCCCTGGAGGCCAGGTTAATATAATATGGCATAAACCATAGTTAAACAAAGCTGGGTTTGTGCCATGGTAAAAAAAAAAAAAAGGCAACCACATCGTGGCTTAGCCCGATTTGTAAATGTGATATTTTGGTTGCTGTTGCTATCTGAGGAATTCCGAACTTCAAAGGCCACCAAGAAAACAATTGTCTATTTGGGAATTAAGAGTAGCTCTGCAGCCTTAAAATAATGAGTAACAGCTGGGCTTGGGTGGGGTTGAGGGAGCTTCCTGAATCAAAGCCCCTCCCCGACCAGAGGCAGATGCTCGGGTAACTCATCAACAGCCTTTGGAGTTCTGCGTCTCATCTTTCTCACTGTCCTTTTGGACCTTCACTGGTTGGGTCTTGAATTTGCTACTTGAGCAGCTTTGAATTTCCCTTTTTGACTGTGTCTCTCTGCTAATGTCACTGTGAGTAAACAGATAATTTGGCCTTGGAATATGTGCTTAATCTTTACCTTGAGAGGCTTTTTTTTTGCTGGAAGCATAGAGATGGTGGAGCAGGGTGTGTGTGTGTGTGTGTGTGTGTGTGTGTGTGTGTGTGTGTGTGTGTGTGTGTGAAAGGAAGTGCCCTTGGAGCTCCTATCACCTACTGCAGCCCCAGTTCAAGAGATAAACAGTAATAACAAGGCCCTCCCAATCTGTGGCAAAATGTTGACTGCTATGAAGTCGGAGTTGCAAATGGTAGAATCGTGACTCCACAGATCTCACATTCTTCCACAGACTTGCAAAAGGCTTACATCAGTGTTTTTCAAACTTGGCAACTTTAAGATGGGTGGACTTTTAACTCCCAGAATTCCCCAGCCAGCATTTGCACTCGTTTGAATAATGTTCTTAGACAGCTTCTCTTGTGGGAGCACTCTTCCCGTCCATAGATCCAGAATCCATGGCAGCAGTACTACACAACACACCCAACACTTAAGATCAAAATACCCAGAATCATGAACCTAGCCAATCAGTCTTGGGACTCTTAGCAGAGACCATAATGCAGGACCTAAAACCCCAGATCCCCATAAAAGATAAATATGTACTAGTTGCTCCTAACTCTAGGGGGCGTTGCTTATCTCCATTTCAAAGCTGAAGAGCCAGCACTGTCCGAAGACGTCTCCATGGTTATGTGGCCAGCATGACTAAACAGCAAAGGCGCACGGAACGTTGTTGCCTTCCAGGGGTGGGTTTCTCGCCCCTTTCCAACCGGTCCGGTTGGAACGGGGCCGGCAGCGTCCTCGTGCACGCGCGCGGCGCACGCATGCGTACTAGGGTCTGTGCGATGCTCCAGCTGCTCCTGGAGGATTGCGCAGGCGCTGTATGCATCCTGCGCATGTGTGGAAGCGCAGAACTTGTCAAAACCGGGTAAGGAGCGCGGGCGGGCGGGTGCGCCCTTCGCCGTTCCCGGAAGTTACTTACTTCCGGGTTCGCCAACCAACCGGTTCGCAGGGACCGCCACGAACCGGTTGAAACCCACCCCTGTTGCCTTCCCACCAAAGAGAGTCCCTTGCATTTTTTACGTGCTTTTGAACTGCTAGGTTGGCAGAAGCTGGGACAAGTAACGGGAGCTCACTCCATTACGCAGCACTAGGGATTCGAACTGCCGACCTTTCTGATCGACAAGCTCAGAGTCTCAGCCACTGAGCCACCTTCAGCATCCCCATACATACAACCAAAACCATGGCTCTGGTGCTGTATGTAGTCTCTTTGCCATTGAAAAAAGAACTAGAGAAGATGCATGAAAGAATCATCTTCAAACGAATAAAATTCACAAGGGAAGAAAGCAACACGCTACTTTTCCTGAACACGTTCCTGATTTTAAACGACTATATTCCCTTCTGAGAGTTTAAAATAGCAATGTTTAATGTCTCCCACACTTGCATTTGCCTGCACACAGTTTCCTCTTTCCCTGTCTGGGTGCCACAGAGATCATGTGCCCTAAGTAGCAACAGTCTGGCTGCATTTGCATCGTGTTTCCAGACTATTTAATCGCTCCCTTGCATCCTCAAGCAGGCTGCCGTTCTGCATTTTTCCTGCCTCCCCATATTGGTCCTCAGTTATGCTGAAGAACTCAGTTACTTAGCAAAAGCTATTGGCTTCCTGTTGTTAACAGGATATGTTTCCTCCACAGCAGCAGTTAAAAAAAAAAAAAAGCAGGCTGAGAAATTATTACAGCCTAGATTTCATCCATTTCCTGTAAAAAGAGGAAAAAAGGTCCATTGCATTCCCTCTGATCTGTCTTTCCATCTTTTCACTTGGAAAGTTCTTTCATTTTCAGATGGGATGAACCGTGCTTTTAAAACTTTTTGGGCGGGGTGGGGGGGAAGCAACAGCTCTGTCAACACACGGGTGTACAACTTGGGAATAAGGTTCCCATGTGACTTTTTAAACCATGGTTTCTAGCCTGTTTCCCCAAAAACAAGACCTCCCCAGATAATAAGCCCAAACAGGCTTTTGAACGCATGTGGTAAAATCAGCCCTCACCCCAAAATAAGTCCTCCCCAAAAATATTTAAACCATGCGCAGACGGTCCCCGCCATTTCCTCTGGTTGCTTGCCACACAAATATCATGAGGTGAGGAAGCGAGGCCGGAGGAAAGTACATGCCCCATGCACCCCACATGCCCTTACCTAACGGCTGCTCCCGCAACCCTAGCCACCGCACCCCTTCCGTCATGCTAATTGCTGCCACAAAAGCCATTATAGCAATAGCAATAGCAGTTAGACTTATATACCGCTTCATAGGGCTTTCAGCCCTCTCTAAGTGGTTTACAGAGTCAGCATATTGCCCCCAACAACAATCCGGGTCCTCATTTTACCCACCTCGGAAGGATGGAAGGCTGAGTCAACCCTGAGCCGGTGAGATTTGAACAGCCGAACTGCAGAACTGCAGTCAGCTGAAGTAGCCTGCAGTGCTGCATTTAACCACTGCACCACCTCGGCTCTCTCCATTAGCAAAGAACAGGGAGGCAGCAATGGGACGTCCGGTCGCAGTGGCATGGCCGGCCCGAGAGCATGGTGCAGAGTCCTGGGAAGCATGACTGGCAGCATGTGCATGTCTGCGAGCAGCTGTGTTGTGCTGCCACAGCAGGGCAACACAGCAGCAGCCATGAGATGACCACACTCGATGCACCTCAAAAATAATAAGACATCGCTGAAAATAAGACCAAGCGCTTATTTTTTTGGGGGGGGGGGTCAAAAGAAAATAAGACCCTGTCTTATTTGGGGAAAAACTTGGTAATTAACCTATCAAACTTACACCAAGCCTCTTTGGTGTAGTGGTTAAGGCACCAGGATAGAGACCAGGAGACTGGGAATTCTAGTTCTGTTTCAGGCATGAAGCCAGCTGAGTGACATTAGGTCAGTCATTGTCGCCTACCAAGGAGGCAATAGCAAAAAAAAACAAAAAACACCTTTGCCAAGAAACTACAGGGATAGTCTAGGAAGTCAAAATCAGTCAAAGACTGCCTCAAAAGCCAGCAAACAAACAGACTTGGTGCCAGCTTAGTGTGATGGATGACTGCAACTGCCATGGTTTGTTCTGGTTATGGCTTCAGGATGTGTGTGCCCTTTCCATGAATAACAGCATGTGAATCGGGTGGGTTCCTACCAGTTGTAACCTATAGAAGATGTTCTAAAAAATCTACATTGCCGTTTAGAACCGGTTCCAGCTCTCTCCCCCCGCCCGTCCGCACATCATCAAGATGAAGAGCGAGAGGAGGAATTCTGGGAGAAGAAGTCCATAAGTCTTAAAGCTGTCAAGTTTGAACACCCTTAGGTTTTTCTTTCTAAAGGGTTAGGAGTTCAAGGGTCTTGTAACTTGACAGCTTTAAGACTTGCGTGCATCAAATGGCAGAGTTTCGGAGCCAACATTTTGATTGCTAAGCAAGAGCGTTGTTAAGTGAGTTTCACCACATTTTACAAATTGGCCATGCCCACCAAGTCACATGGCCAGCAAGCCACTCCCACAAAGCAGGCCACACCTACAGAAGAGGTTCTAAAAAAATTTGAAACCCACCACTGATGTGAATGCAAAGTTGCCATGTCAGATCTACACTGTGGTAAGGAAAACATTGGATTCAGACAAAAAATAGCCTTAAGAACAAAAACATCCCACATCTGAAAAATATGAAGGGGGCTCTCAAAGGAGGCTATCTATGCATGCCACAATGCTTTCGTGGTTTAGCTACTGCTTTCTTATTAAACCCTTTTGGGGATGGTTTTCCATACTATACCTGGATAAATCCGGTTGGACAAGTTTGTGCTCCACAGTCCTTTGAAAATGCAGCCAAACTGGATTTTAGGATTGCACATCCATGTCCGGTTACCTGTTAGTGTTTCTCAAACTTGCCGACTCTAGGATTTGTGGACTTCAACTCCCAGGATTCCCCAGTCATCATTCTGGGAATTGAAGTTTGCATGTCTTCAAGTTGCCAAGCTTTGGGGTAGGAGAGAGAAACCCCCACATTAGACTTTAGGTAACCTTGGATCTCTATTTTTCTGAATTAAAAAGATTCCTTTCGCGTGATCAGGCTATGAGTGAAAAACCATTTCAGCCCTATTGGCCGATTTAGGCTGGAATAGCTCTTCTACAGACCTTGGTAGAGTTTCTCAGCAAAAATGCCCTGAGAAGTAGAGCAGAGTTGCCCCAAAATAAAAAGAGGTCAGTACTTAATTGAAAGAAAGAAAAAGAAAAAGAAAATCCCATGATAGGTTAGGGCTAGCAATAATTGATGCCATAAAGAGGCTACCGTATTTGTGTTCCTCTTAAGCTCCTAAGAGCCAATTAAATGCAATGAGTTTAAACTAATTCTCTTGGGCTATTCATAGAAGGCTGTGTGTGTGTGCGTGTCTTCACATTTTAATGCTTATTTTGCTTTCTAACTCCGGCCTTTGCGGGACTTTGTAGTGATTGAATTATAGACTTGAAAGAGGCTATTGTGGCTAACAAGAAACTCAAGCTCTATGTGCTGGGCAGAATCCACAATAAATTACGTAAATTGCATCTCCCTGAAGACACGGGGCCAAAAGGAAGGATGCCATTGGGTCCGCCATCAAATTGCTCTTCCCATTACAGCGTTTCCTCTAGCTTTCAACCTGCGTTTCTTTTCTTATAACTGTAGGCCATGATTCTGTGTCCCGTATTTTCTTTCTTTTTGCTCTTTCAAAAGTGTATTTTCAGAAACCTGCCAAGCTGGTTTGAAAGGACAACCGAAGGTTCTGTCTGCCACAGGGTGAGATGCTTGAGTGCTTCCAGACAAGCATTTTGATCAGGGTTGGCAACTTGAAGATGCGAAGACTTCGACTCCCAGAATTCCTCAGCTGTGCTGGCTGGGAAATTCTGGGAGTTGAAGTCCATGCATCTTCAAGTTGCCAAGTTTCAAAAACACTTGATTTAGATGGATTGCCTCGTTTTGCTTATGAGCGTTTCCCTTACATGCAAGGGGAGAAAATCATTTCAAATCCAGCAGACATATTTTCACTAGTTCTAATCTGGTGCTTGTTCAACCATCTGTTGATATTCCATGTAAATATTTAAAGTGAGTAATTTAATACAGAGCCAAGGGCAAATCTCAAATTCTAGACACATGGTAGCAGCGAAACTTGAGTCAGACAGCATCTTTTAACAGATTAACAGAGCTGGAAGGGACCTTATAGGGCATCTAGTCCAACCCCCCACTCAAGCAGGAGACCCTACACCATTGCTGACAAATGACAGTCCAATCTCTTCTTGAAAGTCTCAAGTGATGAAGCTCCCACAACTTCCGAGGGCGACTTCTGTTCCATTGGTTGATTGTTCACACTGTCAGAAAGTTCCTCCTTGTTTCTAGGTTGAATCTCTCCGTGGTCAGTTTCCATCCATTACTCCTTGTCTGGCCTTCAGATGCTTTGGAAAATAGCTGGACCCCCCTCCTCTCTCTGGCAGTCCCTCAAATATTGGAAGACTGCTATCATGTCTCCCCTGGTCCTTCTCTTCACTAGACTAGCCATGTCCAGTTCCTGCAAGCGTTCTTCGTATGTTTTAGTCTCCAGTCCCATAATCATCATGGTTGTACTTTTTCTAGAGTCTCAACATCTTTTTTTATAGTGTGGTGACCAAAACTAGATGCAATACTCTAGATGTGGCCTTACTAGGACTTTATAGAGTGGTATTAGTATCTCACTTGATCTTGATTGTATCCCTCTGTTGGCTTTTTTGGCTGCCGCTGTGCACTCCTGGCTCATATTTAGCTGGTTGTCCACTAAAACTCCAAGATCCCTCTCCTAGTCTCTGCTCTTAAGCCTGGTCTCACCCAGTTTGTATGTGTACTTTTGGTTTTTCTTAGCTAAGTGTAGAACTTTACTTTTCTCTACATCGAATTTCATTTTGTTAGATTGGGCCCAGTGTTGAAGACTGTCAAGATCCATTTGGATCTTGAGCCTATTTTCTTGAGCATCTTTTCCATCTCACAAATTTTATTATAAAGCACAAGCTTTTGGGAGCTGCGGTTCTCTTCATCGAATGCCTAGAATGGATTTAAATTGGGGTGGGAGGACAGGAGAAGAAGAGAGGCTGGTTATGCCGATTGCCAGTGCCTTATCAACTAACAATTGTGATGGGTTAAAACCCATCATGTTTGTTCAGACTCTCTGAGGTAAGCCAAAACATTTGATGCATATGAGTTCAACAATGCCTTGCTCAGTGGCGCTGTTGAAGGTCTGCTTTTTCAAAACAGTCGTTTCAAGGTCTGCCACGGAATCTCTTGGAGGTTGAAATGTTCTAACATTACTTTGTCCTTGTTTTGAGTCAAGATATCACATTTTTCTCCATTAAGCTCCATTTTTTTGCACAAAGCTGGGGCTCCTTGTCCTACGTAAAGTCCAGAGGGAGACTGCTGGCAGATGATAGCTCTAATCTTGTGCATGGAATTGTGGAGGCTTGTGCAAATGCTATTGATGTACATGTGGAGGATCTGGGTTTGTTGAAGAATATAGTTCTCATGTTGGTGTTATTGTTCTATAGGTAATCCTCAACTTACAACCATAATTGAGCCCAGAATTATGATCATAAGTTTGATTGTTATTAAGTGGGCTACATTCCTAATTGTATGACTTAGCTTGCAGTGGTTGTTAAATAAACCCGTTTTCTTGGATGAATAGTTGTTTTTTCTAGAAAGCAGAACTAAATTTGAAAATGGAAAATGAAAAAAAAAAAGCCAAACATCACAGTCATGTGACTTTAAAGGTAAAGGTTACCCAGATGCATATGAAGCAAACCTCACGAGCAACAAGAAACAATACAGTAGTCCTTGCTAATGACCATTTGGAGTTATGATGTACCTCACCAGAAATATTTATGACCCAGTTCTGAAGTTCTGGTGGCTTCCCCCCCCCCCCATTGCATAATTGCATTTTGGGTACTTGATAACTAACTCATATTTATGGCCATTTGCAGCATCCTAAGGGACGTGGTAGGTCAGTGGCTAAGATGCTGAGCTTGTTGATCCGAAAGGTCAGCAGTTCGTCAGTTCGAATCCCTAGCGCCGCATAACGGAGTGAGCTCCTGTTACTTGTCCCAGCTTCTGCCAACCTAGCAGTTTGAAAACATGTAAAAATGCAAATAGAAAAACAGGAATAGCAATAGCAACCCTGAGCCGGTGAGATTTGAACAGCCGAACTGCAGAACTGCAGTCAGCTGAAGTAGCCTGCAGTGCTGCATTTAACCACTGCGCCACCTCGGCTCTTTAACCACCTTTGGTGGGAAGGTAACAGCATTCCGTGCACCTTTGGCGTTTATTCATGCCGGCCACATGACCATGGAGCCGTCTTCGGACAGTACTGGCTCTTTGGCTTAGAAACGGAGATGAGCACCGCCCCCTAGAGTTGGGAACCACTAGCACATATGTGCGAGGAGAACCTTTACCTTTTTAAGTGGCAGCCAAGCTATAGGATCAACAAAATCATTAGCAGGGAGTTTTGCAGGACTGTATCATTTCAGATTGAGGGAGACATTTGGGTTCCAACCCTCCCCCCCCCCCCACACACACAGCAAAACATTTTTGGAGAGCCTACAGAATGACAAAGTTAATGTAAAACTAGATTAAGAAAATAGAAAGGGAAGTTCATTTCTAGCTAAACTACACCTGGGAGCACAGAAGAGAGACGAGGCAGTATCTTGTTTTGTTTTAAACAGAAAAACTGATTTTTCTGATAGTGAGTCAGATGAAGAACAAATACAGGGAAAGCTTATCCTACCTTTATCCTACTCTTCCCATTTCCTTTTGTGCTGAACATGAATTCAAAGGTGAAAAAGGATGATAAAATTTCCAACTCTCCTTTTAAGAAAAGTAAACCATGGGATTATTTGTTTTGCTGCCTACAGAATCTACTCAGTCACACAAGCAAGAAGTAGACTGACGGAAGTGTCTTAGATATGTATTTCTGCTTGGGCCACTTGAGCTGATAATTAACTGTTTGATCCATCCAGGAAGAGGCTCTTAAAATATAAGTAATAAGTTATTTAGGTCTAGCCCATCCCCCTTCTCTCCCTTTGAGCTCAAGAGATACAGGATGCTTCAAGTGATATAATTTAGTTGACTCACCCCCAAAGTCCTGTTTTGAGGAGTTTCTGGCATGGAAATATCAGTCTGGTGGTCTTATCTGAAACTGGAAAGTAGACAGTGATAAAATGAGTTTCCTTTAGAGTCTCCTTTAAGTTTTCAAAGGGTTCTTGAGATCTCAGGAGAGAGCGTCCAAAACATTTAGGACCAAAAATATTTGTTAGAGTTCATTCTAAAAAAGCCATTTGGAGGAGGACTTTTACATTTTATTTGCATATTGGTATGAAAGGATTTTCTGAGAACAAAAAATAATTTGGAAAGGAAGATAAATCCTTTCCATAAGCTTATAATTCAAAAGGTACAAAACAGAATAGGAAGGAGGATTTTTAAAAAATTCAAACAATTATTCTTTCTTATTCTACCTCGTTCATCCAAGTAAGAATATATGGTAGTGGTTGTTGTTGTTGTTGTTGTTGTTGTTGTTGTTTTACGCCTTCAAGTCAGAACTGACTCCTGATAATCACCCAGACGTGTTCCTGAAGTTTTCCTGTGAAGAATTTCAGAAGTGGTTTGCCAATTTTATTCTTCCTAGGAAGGAATAACTGGCCCAAGGTCAAACATCTGGATTTTGTGCCTAAGATAAGATTAGAACTCACAGTCTTCCAATTTCTAACCTAGTGTCTTAACTACTAGAGGCAACTGGCTTTCCAAGATTGTTCAATGTGGTAGGACCATTTCTGAGAAACAAATAGTATTTTTTTAAAAAGCACACACTTTTACAATTTGTTTTAAAATTGGACTGCTTTTTGTTTGCCATACATCTGGAATGGTATAGGGTCTTCTACTTGAGCAGAGGATTGGACTAGAACAGTGATGGCAAACTTTTTTGGCACCGCCAAAAAGGTCGCACGGAAACAGGGGTGGGTTCCTGTCAGTTCTAACCTCTTCTATAGAAGAGGTTCCACAAATCTACAGTGCTGTTTAGAATCAGTTCCAGTTCCCTCCTTCCCCCCACCCATCCGCACATTATCAAGATGAAGAGCGAGAGGAGGAATTCTGGGAGTTAAAGTCCACAAGTCTTAAAGCTGTCAAGTTTGAACACCCCTGGGGTTTTTCTTTCTAAAGGGTTAGGGGTGCAAGGGTCTTGTAACTTGACAGCTTTAAAACTTGTGTGCTTCAAATGCCAGAGTTTCTGAGCCAACATTTTGGTTGCTAAGCAAGAGTGTTGTTAAGTGAGATTCACCACATTTTACAAGTTGGCCACCCCCACCCAGTCACATGGCTGGCAAGCCACTCCCACCAGGTCACATGGCTGGCAAGCCGCTCCCACAAAGCAGGCCACAACTACAGAAGAGGTTCTAAAAAATTTTGAAACCCACCAGTGCACGGAAACATCACGCGGGTACGCGTATGCTTGTCGGGGCTGCACTTCGGACAAGCTGAACTTCCAGGTTCTAGCATGCATGCACACATGACAATCAGCTAGCAGGCACACATGTGCATACCAATTTTTGGCACTGTCTTGCGTTGAAGGACAGCTGGCTGTCTCATGCGCATGCGCACCAGAAACCCAGAAGACAAGCAGGCAAGGCTGTGCGTGCCGGGCAACATGGCTTTGCGTGACACTTTGGACACATGTGCCAGGACTAGAAGATCTCCAAGTTTCCTTCCAACTCTGGTTTTTTTTGTTTATAAGGAAATGTCCTACCAGATTCCCTCTGACTTTGTGAGAAAGGCACTCCGTCTTTCTGTATATTAAGCAATTAATAAATTTAAAACCCATCCATCACATCAGATAATACAGCATACTACATGAAGTGCAATGACTAGGTGCACATATGCTAAGGCAAAATAAAGTTGCATTACACTTTATCATGTTGAGTGAAGTCCCAACGGTGTGTTTCAAAAGAGGAATTGGGCTTTGCTTTTTCCTGGAAAACATTTCACTCCTCATTAAAGAAGCTTCTTCAGTTCTGAAGAAAGGCATCTCTGGAACAATCATGAGCTGGATAATTGAGAATCTCCATAAACATGTTGGGTGAAGCAAATTTTACATTCTTCGGCCCATTGTGAGTTCTAAAGGCAGCTATCAATGACTAAATATGAAATATTAATATGTTAGTATCCCCTATTAATATATTGGCAAGATTCATTTTAAGCTCTTAAAACTCAAATCACCTTTTGCTCTCTCTCTCTGCGTACTATATTCTGTTTCTGGTCTCTTCTAATGAGTGGAGAGCTTTATTCACCAAATCCTGCCAAAGAGAACTCTAAGAACTATAAACAACAGCTTGAGTGTTTCATTCATAAATACCAAAATAGCTTTTGATTTCATAGCTATTGTTTGGTGATTCTAGTTTGATCAAGATAATTTTTAAGTAGTTGAATAGGCTGAGAAACGAATTACATTATCCTTCCCGCCCCAAATGCATGTGTTCTGTAGAATTCATTCACAATTCTTCAAAGTTAGAATTTTTTAAAAAAACCAACAGAAAGAGACTTCCTTAAAATCTATATTTCAAAATAGTCGATGAGTTTCCTTCATGTAAATCACACAGCGGGTCAGCTAGATCTTTAACAAAACAGGCTGTGGAATGAATTAAGAAAATTTTTCCCACCCTTCCCTTCTGCTAAAATTTGGACAAAAAGCTTCAGCTTGGACCCACCCAGTTAGTTGTTGCCAAGTTCAAACATTTAAAAGGTGGGTAATTTCTATATTTTCTCTTACCCTTTCACCCTGATTTTAATGACAGCATGTTCATGTGACGTGACTGCAACTGGCAGATTATTGCATGAAAAGGCTTTCTATAAATATCTCCACTATTAAATGAAAAGGCGAGTGCGGGGGTGGAGGAAGAGAGAACACAGTTGTGTTGCAACCCACACAAAAGCTCAGAACCGAGTGCTTTGCCTCACCAGATCATTCTCGAAACCTGCCTAGTTAGAAAGCCATCCGTAGTACTGTGTTTTCCTGTTTCTTTCAACCATGTTCAAATTAGAAACGTGTCATCATGGGAAGGGGCTTCACACCTCATTTCCCCCCACCTCCACCCCCAAAGGCAGGGGAGATTATGCCTTCTACAGTCTAGAACAGTGGTCCCCAACCTTTTTATCGCCGCGGACCAGTCAGCCTTTGATAATTTTACCGTGGCCCGCTGAGCGCGCGCAGGGGTGGGGGGCGTTGTTCGCGACGACACATTGATTGTTTATATATCAGATTGTTTTGATTAAACTTCCCTGGAGCCTTTGCGCACGGCCCAGGAGCTTTTGCGCACGGCCCAGGAGCCTTTGCACTGCAGCGATCATGTCCCCCGGCCACTGCAGCGATCATGGCCCCCGGCCGCTGCAGTGATCATGGCCCCCGGCCGCTGCAGCGATCATGGCCCCCGGCTGCTGCAGCGATCATGGCCCCCGGCCGCTGCAGCGATCATGGCCCCCGGTCGCTGCGCGGCCCGGTGCCAGGTACTCCACGGCCCGGCACCGGTCCGCGGACCGGGGGTTGGGGACCACTGGTCTAGAAGATGAGAGGCTGGTAAAATGAAAGTTTGAAAGAGTATGAAATCATGATAAACGTCTGATGTCAGGCACAAAGAATCAGCGTTACATGTGAAGTTCCTGATTTATTGCTCATGTCTACACATGACGCGGTGGCTCAGTGGCTAAGATGCTGAGCTTGTCGATCAGAAAGGTTGGCAGTTTGGCGGTTCAAATCCCTTGCGCCACATAACGGAGTGAGCTCCCATTACTCTTCCCAGCTTCTGCCAACCTAGCAATTTGAAACCATGCAAAAATGCAAGTAGAAAAATAGGGGCCACCTTTGGTGGGAAGGTAATAGCATTCCGTGCACCTTTGACATTTAGTCATGCCGGCCACATGACCACGGATGTTGAATACTGGCTTGCGGGCGGAGCCGGTTCAATCTCTTCCCTGATTGGCCGAGAGACTTGACGCCCATTGGCTCATTGCCCAAACCCGGGAGTATAAACATTTGATGCGAACCACGCTAGGTGAATCATAGTTTACTCTGCTAGAATAAAGGTTGCTGTTTACTACCCTCTTGTCGCGTCTTCCTCCTTCCGCTCCAAGATGCAAAACTGGCGACGAAGGTGGGATGAGATTCCCATGACCACGGAGAAGAACAAACCAGCTTGCCTCCGCGTTTAAACCATACCTTCAGGTCAGGAACGCCGGCAGCGAACAAAATCTTCTCTGTTTCTTCTTTCCTCTTTTCCTGGCTTTTTGCATCAGAATGGCAACAGTGCTTTCTCCTTTCGCGCCGTTTGGGTCTGCGGGAGAATCCTGGGACGGCTTCATGGAGCGTTTTGAATGCTATTTAATCGCGTCAAAAAACAGGGCACAGACTGACGAGGAGAAGTGCTGCTTTTTCCTGTCTTGTTGCGAGCCTTCTATGTTTGCTTCTGCGAGAGCTTTGGCCGCTCCGAGGCCAGCTTACAAACTTGGGTGGGACGAGCTAATGTCCAGGTTGAGGGACCATTACGCCCCCTCATCTTCTTTGATTGCTCGTCGGTTTACTTTTCGCCGCCGAGTGCAGAAGCCCAGCGAATCTATCAGTCAGTTCCTCGAGGCATTGCGCACAGTGGCCGCCCAATGCGACTTTGCAGACCTAGAGGAGAATCTTGTGGAGCAGTTCGTATGCGGGGTCCGCGACGTACGATTGCGCAGCCGTATGTTCTGGAACCATAAAATTACTTTGGCGCAAGCTGTGGAGACTGCGCGAGCAGCAGAACTTTCCGAACAATCCACGGCCGACATGGAACGCCTCCAGCTGAAACCTTTCATGCAAACCGCTGCGGGACCTTCCAATCAAACGAACCTCGTTGACGACCTCTCCACTATGGAAGACGAGGAGGAGGAAACCGTCGGACAGATGAGGACGCAGCCGAAGCAGAGGCCACACCAGCAGCCGCCGACGTCCGTTCAGCCAGCTTCAAACATGCCTTGCCATGGATGCGGCGGCCGTCATAGCCGCGTATCTTGCCCGTTTCGTTCTGCTGTCTGCCGCCGTTGCCGGGGGGAAGGACATCTCGCCAGGGTTTGCCGGGTTTTCTTGCCAGTTCCATCGTTCACGCAGCCCAGCAACCAGCGTCAGACATTGCAACGCCGCCAACAACCACGTCCAGCGAGGCGAGCTGAGGACTGCCATTCAACCCACCAGCTCTCTAGTGCCGAGTGTGTAGTCTATCAGGCTTCCCACGTCCCTGCCGGCGGTCGTAAAATTAGTACCGTCGTTCGTCTTGAAGGTCAGCCTTGCCGAATGGAGGTGGACTCCGGGTCTTCCCGTTCCCTTTTATCTTGGGCTCTGTTTTCCCGCCTTTGCCCTAGGGTTCCACAGAGTAAATTGCGTCCTGCCGGGGTCTCCCTTTTAGATTACCAGGGAAATGGGATTCCCACGGCAGGAATATTCCACATTTGGGTGGAATACGGAGATTTTAAGGGGAAACTTCCAGTTTTAATTGTTAAGGATAACCTGCCCGCTCTCTTGGGGTTAGATTGGTTCCCCGTTTTGGGCCTCACTATAGAAGGGGTGCATAGGATAGTTCCCCGAGCCGTAGATAGCGTTTTGGATGAGTTCGCAGACGTGTTCGATGGGAAATTAGGTTGTTATAAGGGCACCCCCATTTCCCTTTGCCTCGATCCCCAGGTCGCGCCCATTAGGTTGAAGGCACGTAGGGTTCCCCTTGCATTGAAAGCGAAGGTAGATGCTGAATTGGATAAGCTTATAGAGCAGGGGGTAATAGAGCCCGTAGATCATGCCCTTTGGGAAACCCCTATAGTCCTCCCGGTCAAACCCGACGGATCGGTGAGGATATGTGCCGACTATAAGTCGACCATCAACTTGGCCCTGCAGGCAAATCCATATCCTGTGCCTGTAGTGCAACATCTACTTCATTCTTTGGGGCAAGGCCGCATTTTCGCTAAGCTGGATATGGCACAGGCCTATCAGCAGCTCCCCGTAGACGATAATGCGGCTACAGCCCAGACTATTGTCACCCATCGTGGGGCTTTCCGTTGCCGCCGCCTCCAATTTGGCGTTTCGGTTGCTCCAGGGATATTTCAGAGCCTCATGGAGCGGTTGCTCCATGGGATCCCAGGCGTCGTTCCTTATTTTGACGACGTCCTAGTTGCAGCCCCTAGCCACCAGGAACTCCAAAAAACATTGCGGGAGGTCCTTACACGCTTCAGGGAGGCCGGATTGAAGTTAAAGCGCAGCAAGTGCGAAATTGCTGTTCCCCAAGTAGAGTTTTTGGGATTTCTCATTGATGCACAAGGCATCCACCCTACTCCCTCGAAAGTTGCGGCCATAAAAAACGCTCCTGCACCCACCTCGAGGGCGGAATTGCAGGCGTTCCTGGGGCTTTTAAACTTTTATGCCCCTTTTATTCCCCACAAGGCGTCGTTAGCTGAACCGTTACACCGATTGCTTGACCGGTCAGCGGCCTGGAAATGGGGTAGCCGTGAAGCGCAGGCGTTCGCGGCTATAAAGGACATTTTAACCTCGGCAGCAGTCCTAATCCAATATAGCGACTGGATGCCCTTAGTTTTAACGTGTGACGCCTCTCCCTACGGCATAGGGGCGGTTCTGAGCCATGCCCTCCCGAACGGCTCAGAGGCTCCTATAGCCTTCTACTCCCGGACGCTCTCATCAACGGAGCGAAATTATAGCCAAATTGACAAAGAAGCTCTAGCTGCAGTGTCCGGTATCAAGCGTTTTCATGACTACCTTTACGGTAGGAATTTTACCCTTGTTACGGATCACAAGCCGCTTTTAGGCCTATTGGCGGGCGATAAGCCAACCCCCCCCATTTTGTCCCCCCGCATGACACGTTGGACTGAGTTTTTGGCGGCGTATTCATATGCGCTGGTATACCGTCCGGGTAAGCAGCTTGGGCACGCAGACGCCCTGAGTCGTTGCCCTTTGCCACAGACGGACACAGCCCTCGTGCCCTCTCTCTCCATTTTGTCTATTGCTGAATCCGATCTTCCCGTTTCAGCCGTGGATGTTGCAGCTTGCACAAAGGCTGACCCCATTTTGTCTCAAGTAGCTTCATGGGTGTTGAGGGGGTGGCCCGAAAAAAAGGTAGCGGAAGAATTTCGACCGTTTAAGGCACGACAGGCCGAACTTGCCCTTCACGGGGGTTGCCTTGTTTGGGGGGATAGGGTAGTGATCCCCAAAGTTCTACGGGCACGAATCCTGCCCGCGCTCCATAAAAATCATCCAGGGATAGCGCGAATGAAAGCTTTAGCCCGTAGTTATGTGTGGTGGCCCCTGTTAGACTCGGAGATCGCAGATTATGTTGGTCGATGTAGAATATGCCAAAATTCTAGGCCGAATCCCCCCACAGCCGCCCCTCGGGAGTGGGAAATTCCTAGAGGCCCATGGTCCCGTTTACATATTGATTTTGCCGGTCCCTTTCACGGCCGAAACTTTATGATAGTGGTTGATGCTTACTCTAAGTGGGTGGAGTTGGTAATCATGACCTCCACTACGGCAGAGAGTACCGTGAGGGCTCTTCGTAAGATGTTCGCCACACACGGGCTACCAGATGTGATAGTTTCAGACAACGGGCCCCAGTTTACCTCCACTATGTTCCAAGAATTTTTGGCAGAGCAAGGGATTAGACACGCGGCTACAGCCCCGTATCATCCAGCTAGTAACGGTAGGGCGGAGCGCGCAGTTCGCTCAGCTAAAGAAGCTTTGGGCCGCATGGATCAGGGGGACTGGCAAGAGAGAGTGGCGGCCTACCTCTTGAGCCAGCACTCTACTCCCTGTCCAACAATTAATAAAAGTCCTGCGGAGCTCTTGATGGGTAGGAGATTGCGAACCTCCCTAGATAGGCTCCATCCACTTTATGCAGGGGATTTACCGAGTAACTTGGGGGCCCTTCCGTCCCATACGTTTAAGTTAGGGGATCCTGTTTGGGCTCGTTCCTTTTCAGGGGACCCACGGTGGGTCCCCGCAACAATTACAGCTTTGACTGGTCCCTGTTCCTTCAGGGCCGGTCTGGCCGACGGAACGCAATGGAGGCGCCACCAGGACCAGTTAAGGCGCCGCCTCCCTGCGGAAACAGACGGCCCGGCCCCCCCAGACATTCGCCCTCAGCGCGAGCTACCCTTGATGCCCTTATCCCCAATGGACTGCCTGTCCTCGGGGAATGGGGGACAAGCTGATACGAACTTTTCGGACAGACGTGCCTCATTTGGCCATTCTCTCCCCCAAAGCCCTTATCGAGACTCTGACCATATTTTCCAACCAGATGGTACGGGTCCATCATCGGATACTCCGGCTGTTGCGGAGACACCATCTCAGACAAATGGAGTGCCAGCTCTCGGGGCCGCATCACAGGATCATCGTTCCGCCACAGACTTGCCTCCGTTGGCGATCCCCCCCCCGACGACAGCTGCTGGGGAGTTACGAAGGTCGGGACGAGAGCGGCGCCGTCCCACCTATCTACAGGACTATGTTTGCCCTTCGTGAGGGTACTTGACTAGGGGGGGAGGGGTGTTGAATACTGGCTTGCGGGCGGAGCCGGTTCAATCTCTTCCCTGATTGGCCGAGAGACTTGACGCCCATTGGCTCATTGCCCAAACCCGGGAGTATAAACATTTGATGCGAACCACGCTAGGTGAATCATAGTTTACTCTGCTAGAATAAAGGTTGCTGTTTACTACCCTCTTGTCGCGTCTTCCTCCTTCCGCTCCAAGATGCAAAAACGGAGACGTCTTCGGACAGCGCTGGCTCTTCGGCTTTGAAATGGAGATCAGCACCGCCCTCTAGAGTGGGGAACGACTAGCACATATGTGCGAGGGGAACCTTTACCTTTACTTTACTATATACAAGAATCTAGTCAGCTAATGGTCAGCATTAAATTGGTGCTAGAATCAATGGAATCCAAAAGGAATTGAACTTAAGACTCTTTGTGGTAATGCAATGGCTCCAGGCTGATACCTCTCTTGACTTTGTGGTCAGGCTCTGTCTGTCCTTCTCCTGCATTGATATCAGAAACAGCAATATTCCAAAACCAGGCAGGCTGCTGTGCATTTTGGCACTGACATTATTATTATTTGTTATTTATTACATTTATTTGCCACCCATCTCACTCTTAAAGCCATTTTTAAGCAATGGGGCATCAGAAGGGAAGCTACACATGGAGATAGATGAATTATAATTACACCATGGACTTCCATAACTGAGCCTGTACTAGAACTCTGCCCTCCACAAAAAGATGCTGTGGAACAAGATATTTTGGGTTGTTTTTGGCTAGCACTAAGTTATAATTGTGCATTGTGCTGATCTAAAAGTTAATAACACTCATTAAACTTATAGTATACTACAGGTTGCTTTATCATGGTTTACTCAGTCACCTGGATATGTTTTAAAATATGGTTGCATCAGCTGAATAAGTTATGAATCGTATTTTGCAAACTGATGGTTAAGATGCTAGACAAGAGCAAGGAAATCTTAGTTGTCCACCCTCAAAAGCTTACAGAATGACTTTGGACCAGCCATTTTCAACCCGACCTGCATTACAAAATTATTGCGGTGGCTGTCCAGAGTCACCTTTTAGGGAAGATGGGCAGAACCTGAAAATTTAATAAATAAAATAAATAAAAATGCGAGCACCATAGTCTATAGGAGAGGTTGGCAACTTTAATAAGGTGACCAGACATAACGCTTTTGGCGGGACACCCCCGCTTTTTGATGCATTTTCCCGCATCCCGCCCGCTTTTTTAAAAGGCACGCTTTTTTTGGCGCTGGCAGCTCCCGCCCATCAGCTGCTGGGCTGGCTCATCGTTCTGTTCTATGCTACCTACAAATTTAAGCCAGCCCAGCCTGCCGCTCACTGAGTTGATTGGCTGGACTCCAGCCAATCAGTGAGCTGGCCAACCAGCTCACTGATTGGCTGGACTCCTTAGCTGAGGACGCAGAGGAGTCTCCATTTTATTTTGTCTTTCTTGTTGGGGTTGCAGCTGAGCTTACTGGTGGTGAGTAAAATAAATCATGTTTTGTAAAATTTTTTACTCGGGAGTAAATTTTACTTACTCCCGAGTAAAATTTTTACTCGGGAGTAAAATTTACTCCCGAGTAAAAATTTTACTCGGGAGTAAAAAGCGGCTGCCGGTCGCGCAGAGAACTTTCACGTGGTTCCATCCAGACTTGCCGCCCGTGCTGGCTGTGAACTCCGCAAAGCCAAAGGGGGAGAAGGCAGGAGGCTGTCTCCTCCTCCCAGCCCAGCAAACAGTCCTTTTTTCAGCTGTGCAGACAACTTCCACGTGGCTCTCGCAGCCGGCAGAAGCATTTTTTCGGGGGAGGGCTCTGCCTTAAGCAAGAATTGCATTAAAGACCAGAGCAACAGGTATTTTCTTATAAGAAAATAAGACAAATAATTCCTAGGGATACTTGCCATGTTCTTTCATCACCATGACGATCTTATTTTTTTGAGCTAAATGTATTTTTCCAGTTTGAATTGGGCATAATCTTTTTTTATTGATCCACTGTCAGGAAGAGGGATTATAATTTAAAACAGATGATTTCAGTGGCATCTTTTTTATTAATTTAAATTTCTTTCCGTTCTCCATACCCATCTTCTTGTATCAAATAATAGCTGTGAATTAATTGGTATTAAGGGTATATGTTTGAAGCAGTGCAGGAAATCTTGAAAACTTATGAATTTCTCTCCCCTCTGTGGCATTAGGCCTTAGTATCTGATTTGCTATATAACTTAGCAGTAGTTATTAGCACTCTTGGTGAATGATTCCCTTTTCTCAAATTATCTTGAACAATAGTTTGCAATGTTTTCATATCTTGTATCCAGCTTTTTAAATTTATTATTAAATAATTTGTATTCTATCAGGGGCTTTCAGCAGTTTACAGCAACAAAAATGCCAAATAAAATTATATTATTATAAAATCATTGTAACAATTCCACAAAAACAATAAAAAGAAAATCCAGTGATAAAACCATATTAAATCCCAATGGCTCTAGAAGACAGAATAATTTGTACAGCCTTCCTGAATGGACAGCAGGTTAGGGCTCCCTGCTCTGGAGGAGGTTTCCAAAGGATGGGCACTGAAACCTTCCTCCTGAGAAAGCCCTACCTTTGTCATGAATGGGATTACAGGGCCTCCCCAGAAGATATTTAAAGCTCTGGTAAGATAGCTTTGAGGGGGGTGGTCTTTAAATATTTGGACTTTAAGCTGATTTTGGAACATCTGTAAATTTGAAAGCACAAAAAATGCTATTGGCTTGTTTCCAGATGAGTCATTTACTGTAAGGAGTATAGGCTCAATGTATTTTAAAATAATATTTTATTTATTGTGCATATGATTTTTTAAAATAGTGGTATTCTGTGTTGATTCTTTTTTTAAATTGTCTTAGACTATTTAAAAAAAGATTCTATCCAAAATAAATTGAAACAAGCCATTTTTAAAATTTCTATGCACAATACTTTGAAATGGACTCAGGAGTCATGATTGACACTGAGTGAATTTGCACTTTTAATAATCAGGAAGATACAATGGCATTGAAAAAAGTGACTGATGACCATTTTTCACACTTAGCGACCATTTTCACACTTAGCGACCGTTGTGGCATCCTCATGGTTACGCGATCAAAATGTTGATGTTTGGCAACGGATTCGTATTTCTGATGATAGTTTGAAATGGTGACAGTATAAATTATTGCTGGTGTAATACTTAACAATGGTTTTTAAGGATTTCTTTTATTTATAGAATACCTTTTTTATTATTTTGGGGGGGATTTTTACTTTTAAATTGTTTATAAAATGTATTTACTACAAGAAATGTTCCTTTTTGCAAATGTGATCTTTGCAAATCTTTGTGATGCAATATGTTCAAACCAGGTTTATATGTCTCAAAGTGGCTGCTATTCTATGGGCAGGCCAGGTTGGTGCAAGGCAGCTTTGCCAGATTTTGTGTGTTTCACCCTCATTGAATTTTATATCGTATAAAGAATGGAAGGAGGAAGGAAGAGAAAAAAGGAGGAAGGGAGTGAGTGAGGAAAGAAGAGGATGGAAGGAGGGAGGAAGGAAGGAAGAGAGGGAAAGAGCAGAAGACAGATAAGGTGAAGGTAGATAAGCAAGAGGAATGAAGGAAGAAGTGAGGAGTCTCGAGGAGGGGGAAAACATTTAGTGACCAAAGTTACAATGGCATTGAAAAAAGTGACTGATGACCATTTTTCACACTTAGCGACCGTTGCGACCATTTTTCACACTTAGCGACCGTTGCAGCATCCTCATGGTCATGTGATCAAAATTTTGTTTGGCAACAGATTCGTATTTATTCTGGTTTCAGTGTCCTGGGGTGACCTTTTGACAAAAAAAGTTTTTTTAATCAAGGCCCCCCCCCCCCGGTCAAGGGTGTCCCTCTTTTCCAATCTGAAAATCTGGTCACCTTAAACTTTAAACACTCAAAGACCCACAAAGGTCCTAACCGGAAGCCACCCGTTCAATTCTGGAGCCAACCAGAAGTCCGGTTCTGTTAGATATTCCCCCCACTGACAGTGGTTTCCACCAAGGTCCTCTGTTCCGGCGGGAACAGGGGTTTAATCCCATTGGTCAAGGGGTCTGACAGATCCCTTTAAAAGAGGCTGTTGTCCGACCCATCTCAACCGGATGTTTCTACTTGCAATAAAGAGCTATTGTTACTGTAGCCTTTGTGTGCTTATCCATTACCTGATCTAACAGGTTCTCCCACTATAGAGTCTCCTCCTAGTGTGGCATCCTTTTTCCTATTGTCCTGACCTGTCCTAACCGAAAGCCCTATCAATTGTGAAGCTGACTGGAAAACCTGCTCCTTGCCCTAGAGTCTCCTCCTGGCACGCTGTGCTTTCCCCCCACTCCCAACCTTTCCCTTAAAATTGTGGTGCCAACCGGTAACAGGGAGCCACAGCAGAGGGATGAAAGAGCCACATGCGGCTCCAGAGCCACAGGTTGGTGACCCTCGTCTCTACCTGGAGCAGTTCTGCACAAAAGGTGGAATATGCATCTTAAAAAAATCAAATAAATGTGCGCTGTGTTTTAGAGAAGGTCATCAGTTTTCCTGCTAGTTTATCTGAGAGCGGGCTGTGCGCTTTTCATTTTTTATGGGAGTGGGGGAGAGAATGTGATTTTTGAGGGAGGTTTAGCTATATTGGGAATGATGTTTTAAAAAAAACAACCCTCCTTTCATTCATCTTTAATGCATGCATTAAATCCCCGACATGGATGAGAACATACCAATGATCCATCCTCTTTGATGGCAAATTTAAATAAATAAAGCCGCCAACAACAGTGGAGTGGAAAGCATTTTGCCCCAAGCCGACAGCAGGGATGACATCATAGAGAGAGAATGTACACAGTCCTGCAAAATGAGCCTGCTGGTTTGTATTAGCTTCTCTACCTCAGCCAGTTCCCTGAAGTTGGAATTAGGAGTGACCAGTTTGGAGGGAAACGAACAGGGCTAAGTGTTAAAGGGAGAAGGAGAAGGAGAAGCAACACAGGTAGCCCCTCGACTTATGACCACAATTGAGCCCTATTCTAAATTCAAACTTTATGTTGTTAAATGAGAAATTTGTCCCCATTTTACGACTTTTCTTACCACATTTAGTTAAGTGAATCGCTAGGCTTCCCAAGAGCATGAAGCAAGCTCCTTGTCCTGACAAAAACCCCTTTTATTAATTTACTGTGAATTCTGTTCATTCATATCCAGCAAAGTCTTTCAAGGGAGGATTTACAGTCACAGACCTTATCTGGCTTGGAGAGCTGCCAGGATGATATCTGCAAAACTTGGCAAGGAGTCTTGTAGAGTCATGAACCAATTAAGCAAACTAATTGTCTCCTGCAAACTCCACTCCCCTTTCACTCCTCTTTTATGTCCTCTGGGAGGGGCCATTCATCGTCCACCTGTGGCCTTACTCCCAAGTTGACCCTTGTTACTTAGCTGTTCCCTTCATCTGGCAACTCTGCGCATGCACACACTGGGAACAGGCTCCAGCTGTTCGTCTGCCTCACTGATGTCTGACTCTGAAGGCAGCTGATAACTGGCATATGGCTCTGTCCCCCTCTCTTCCTCCGACACAGAGACCACATCAGAGCCGTCCCCAGACTCCAACCCCCTGGCCCACGTTCTTCCCCAACCTCCTCACTGTCTGATTCTGCTGCCAGCTGTTCAGAGTCCCACTGAACACAACTGGGATTTTGGAAGTGCTGGCTATGTTTAGATATGCTAAGCTGATAGATGGTCTGTTTTGTTTTCAGTTTAGCACAAATCATGAATCCAGCCATTGTGGTTTGTGAATCACGGATACTGGCTGAGCATGCTAAATGAAGCCAACTGTGATTCATTCAATAAGCTACATTTAATACAAACCCTATTTTATCATTAGCTAAGTCATAGAGTTGTTGAAGAACTTGCAGATCTAGATCATTGACTCATTACAGGAAATCCAATCTTGGATTTAACACTGAATATAAAGCCAGCAAGAAAATGCCGTGTGGAAAGACTCAACCACAGATACAGATTAACAGAGTTGGAAGGGATCTTTTAGGTCATCTAGTCCAACCCCTGGCCCAAGCAGGAGACCCTACACCATTTCTGACAGATGGCAGCTCAGTTTCTTCTTGAAAGCTTCCAGTGATGAAGCTCCCACAACTTCTGTTCCATGGATTGATTGCTCTCACTGTCAGAAAATTTCTCTTTGTTTCCAGGCTGAATCTCTCCTGGTTCAGTTTCCATCCATTATTCCTCGTCTGGCCTTCAGATGCTGTGGAAAGTAGCTTGACCCCCCCTCCTCTCTGTGTAGCCCCTCAAATATTGGAAGGATGCTATCATGTCTCCCCTGGTCCTTCTCTTCACTAGACTAGCCATACCCAGTTCCTGCAACCGTTCTTCATATGTTTTAGCCTCCAGTCCCCTCATCATCTTGGTTGCTCTTCTCTGCGCACTTTCTAGAGTTTCAACATCATTTTTATTTCTCTCTTCCATCATCTGCACTGAAAGAGTTTTCTATCCAGTTCATTGTATGTTTTAGTTTCCAGTCCCCTAATCATCTTAGCTGCTGTTCTCTGCACTCTTTCTAGAGTCTCAATATCTTTTTTTGTAGTGTGGTGACCAAAACTGGATGTGGTCTTACTAAGCCTTACAGTTTCAACTGGGACACTACAGGTTCTCAGTTGCCAACTTATGGCTACAACTGAGCCCCAAATTTCTGGTGTCTTGACAAATGTCTGTGCGAGACAAGTATTAAGGGAGTTTTGCCCCATTTTGTGACCTTTCTTGCCACAGTTGTTAAGTGAATCACTGCAGTTGGTAAGTAACACAGTGGTGTAAGTGAATTTGGCTTCTCCATTGACTTTGCTGGTCAGAAGACCACAACCGGTGATCACATGAGCCTGTCATCACCATAAATACGAGTCAGTTGCCAAGCGTGTGAATTTTGTTCACATGACCATGGGGACGCTACAACTGTCGTAAATGTGAAAAATAGTCATGTCACTTTTTTTCCAGTGGTGGTGTAACTTTGATCATTAAATGATCTGTAATATAGTACGGTCTACTCAGTGGTGGGGTTCAAAATTTTTTAGAACCTCTTCTGTAGGTGTGGCTTGCCGGTCATGTGACTGAGTGGGAGTGGCTTGGCAGTCATGTGACTGGGTGGGCATGGCCAACTTGTAAAATGTGGTGAAACTCACTTAACAACGCTCTTGCTTAACAACCAAAATGTTGGCTCAGAAACTCTGCCATTTGAAGCACGCAAGTCTTAAAGCTATCAAGCTACAAGATCCTTGCACCCCTAACCCTTCAGGAAAAAAAACCCAGGGGTGTTCAAACTTGACAGCTTTAAGACTTTAAGGTTTAGATAGGTCTCTTAGAGGTGGGTGGGGCGATTGGTGAGCCAGCCAATCAGTGAGTGGTGGGCGGGGCAAACATGGTGTGGGCAGGCGGGGGGGAGGGAGCTGGAACCAGTTCTAAATGGCACTGTAGATTTGTGGAACCTCTTCTACAGAAGAGGTTAGAACTGGCAGGAACCCACCCCTGGGTCTACTACACCTTCCTTTTCATATAGAAAAGAGACCAGATCCAAAAATGCTACAGAATTAAATAAGGTCCAAATGAAAATAAATTTCCCCATCTCTACCCTTAACGATATTACTATTGATGAGTAGTGGTGGGAATCATGCACAAAGAGTAAAACCAGACCTGATTTAAAATAACTCCAAAGGACACATATTAACAACTTATACCCCAAACACATCTGAGATCTGACATTGCACAATCCTGATTCATCCTAATCTGCAGATGCAATAATTCTAAATGTTAAAAAGGTACCAGTAATGAATAACAAGGATGCAACTTTTCCCTCCTCTCTTTCAAACATCCTCTTTCCCCACCCAGCAAAACATTTAACCACTTCAAATCACGTGGAACTTGGAATATAATCACAAGCTCGTAATCGTAATTGCTTCCACATGACTTAAGAGGAAAGGAAAGGAAAGAAGGGAAAGGAAAGAAAGGGAGGAAAGGAGAGGAAAGGAAAGGAAGAGAAACAAGGAAAGGAAAGGAAAGGAAGAGAGAAAGAAGGAAAGGAAAGGAAAGGAAGAGAGAAAGAAGGAAAGGAAAGGAAGAGAGAAAGAAGGAAAGGAAGAGAGAAAGAAGGAAGGGAAGGGAAGAAGAAAGGGAAGGAAGAGAAACAAGGAATGGAAAGGAACGAAGAGAGAAAGAAGGAAAGGAAAGGAGAGAAAGAAGGAAGGGAAGGGAAAAGAAGAGAGAAAAAAAGGAAAGGAATTCTGCTGAAGAAATGCAGGACTGATTCCTTCAGGACCTGAACTGCTTCCAGCATTCTAATATTAGAAGCAGGCAACAATGGCCAAATTAAAGCAAGAAAACAGAAAGCTATAGTGCAGCAGATAGAACAAATTACAGCATTTTTTAAAAAAAGGGTCGCAAAGTAGTTTTATCAGACCCCAAATCTATTTTTTGACTCAGATGAATACAGGTAGTCTTCAATTACCAGGGGGACTGAGAATGGCCCCGATGGAAAAGCTAATATTAAGAAGGTAATTTGGGCAGGAATTAGATCCCTTAGTAACAAAAAATCTTTCACATTCCAATCAAGATTGAGGCTCATAATGCCTGCTTTGTTGTTTGCCCATTCGTCCTATTGTGAAACTTCATCCAAATCCCCCCTCAAATTCTTCGTGCCTTTTAATCTACGGCTAAACAAATGCCAAACGTCTGCAGGTGTCCCAAAAGAACGGAGCATTAGCTGCAATCCTCGTGTCCCATATTTCTTGCAAGGGCATTTTTCCCAGGAATTATATCACTGGGTGGGAACTCCAAAAAGAGGCCAAGTTAGACGGTTAAAAGCAAAAAGAAAAAAGAAAACGAGAACACCGAACTCTGGATCAGCCGCTCTCCCTCTCCAGGCCGGTCTTGCAACTGACAGATACCAAAACCTAAAAATGGGGGTGATAATTTAAACAAGGCACCTACCCAAAATGTAATGATTGACAAACTGGGGGGGTGGGGGTGTTAATCTCGTCTTGGTTTTAACAGTGAGCCAATGAATCTCTGTTTGGGGGCAACCAGAAAGCAAAGATTTTGACTTAGAACCATGTTGGCCAGGTAGGAAGGACTACTTACAAAAAAAAATAATCACAATTCACAACAACAACAACAAAAACAACAAAAACAGAACTTGATTCTTGACTCCCAAATCTCTCCTACAAATTTCCTGCCATGATTCATTAGTCAGTCATTTTTGTAGAGATTTTTTTAAAAAACAGATTAACAGAGTTGGAAGCAGAGGTGGGCTGCTACAAGTTCACTTGGGTTCAGGAGAACTCATAGCTAATGTTATGGTATGTTTAGAGAACCTCCAAATCCCGCCCCTGGCTGGCCCCGCCCACCCCTCCCCTCCCCGGAGTCTCCACGTGGTTTGTTTTGGATGTGAAGTAAGTGCAGGGCCCATGCAGAGGCTCAGCAAGGGGGAAAATGGGCCTCCCAGAAGTTCTGGAAGTCTGGAAACAGGCCCATTTCCGGCTTCCAGAGGGCCTCCGGAGCCCAGGAGAGGCAGTTTTCAATCTCCCGGAGGCTCAAGGAAATCCTCCAGAGCCTTGGGAAGGTGAACCCATCCCCCCCCCACACCATGGTGCAGGAAGCCGACTAAGCCATGCCCACCATGGCCACGCCCACCCAGCAATGGGCAGAGAACCAGTTGCTGAAATTTTTGAAGCTCACCCCTGGTTGGAAGGGATCTTGTATGTCATGTAATCCAACCCCCTCCCGCAAGCAATCCAATTTTTGAGTCTAAGGATAAGCAAATAATGTGGTTCTACAGAACAGTTAGCTGTTTATTGTCATGTTTCTAATAGTCAAAAATCTTTGGTCTAAAGCAGTTGCCTTATTTTGCCTAATTTCAGGGCCACTCTGCCTTTTTTTTTTAAATGGCAACCTTCTTTTTGTGTATGACTTCTGAAGACCGCCTAACATTTTGGAGGTTGTTTGCTCCTGCCTCCTTTTTGCTAGGGCTGAGATCTTTCACCCTCAGCTTGGGCCAAAGCCACCCAGTTGGATTTGTACCTAATGTGGGACTAGAACTCCTGGTCGCCTAGTTTCTAATCCAGTGCTTTTCACCACTACATCAAACTGGCTGTAAATGTATTGATGCATTTACGCATTGCATTGTCTCCTGCTCTCTTTTTATGAATATAGAAGGAAGGAGAAACTGGAGAGTGGGAGTAATTATGGGTAAAATTAGTGGTAAAAGGAGTCCAGGGCAGCCCACAATTTACTTTTGTGAAGTTTTGTCTTCCCAGCTGTGAAGAGAAGAATGACTTGCATATAGGAAGGAGGCTCAGCCTGGGTGGGTCCTTCCCAACAACTATGAATAGGTGGAAAACTTCAAAACAAAAATCCCCTTGATGGAGTACTTCCTGCCAAAGAGGAAATGAATGGCCCAAATGGGTGTTCAAAGATGCACTTATCTAACATGTTTCTCCTAAATGGCAAAACAACCCCCCCCCTTCCCACTCTTTGGTGTGGTCATGCGGATTAAAAATAGAATTGATCAAATTCCAGTTCTGGGTAAAGGCAAACTTAAAATCAATTTCATGATTAGGATTTAGAAGACAGGGAATGGATCCAACAGCAGGCTTTCAATCTTTTCCAAGATAAAGCAAAACAAAGAATACTAGCCACTAGCCACTGATGTATTGATTATTGATTATGGTTAATATGACATATGGAAAGTAATAATTTATTTAAAAGTAATCGCTTCCCTTTCTCTACCTTTCTATAACATGTTTGTATTGCACACTTAATGTTTGTGGTTAGCTGTGTTTCTTAAATCAATTCCTTTTTAGGGGCTCGCATGACACACTGAATCATGAACTAACCACAGTGACCGAGTTTGCACAATTCTTTAGACTAAAATATAGTTGTACATTTCATGTGTCATGATGCCCAGCTAAAGTGGCTTATTAGAATGTCCAGATAATCACAGGAAAGCATTCTGAAAGCAGCAACAATTAGGAATCTCTTTTGTTTATTATTAAAACAACTGTAGAAAATTTGATACATAGCAGTTTTGCTAAAGAAAAAAATGTTTCACTAAGCTGTGCTTGGATTGCAGAAGAAATGGGATAACAATTACCCATTTAAATTCTGTATAGCTAATATGTGATGTCCAGGACAGCCCAATTCTATTTGAAAACAAGCACTTTTGATTTTAATAAGACCTATTCTCGGAGAGATCTTCAAGATAAACATATATAAAATTGCAGACTTAAGTTTCAGCTTCCCTTTAAAGATGGCTTGAATATGTCTTCTGTACAAATATCCAGAGATTAACCAGCAAATCTAATTAAAACGTTTTTAAAAAACTTCACATGCACACAAAATACAGTTTTCTTATGATCCTAAACATTTTAATTAGATTATTATGAATGGGGAAATCTCTACATTCTACAAGTTGGTTCCAAACTCTCAATTGGGAATTCTAAATAAACTTGAGCAAAAACAAATGTTTATCCACTTTCTTATTTTTAAGTATCCAGCAGGAGGGTTTTGTGATCTAGAGATCAGTTTTAAAATAAACTTAGCCATCATGTGCATTGTCTCAGATATTCCAGAAGATGGAGCTGTTGTATAGTCTTTAATAAGCCTGCTGATGCAAAGTTGTGTGAACTCTTAAATATGTTGCTTTATTAAATACACAAATAATGACACTTTAGTGCTGCATATGATCTGCAGTTTGTCAGATATCCTAAAATATGCAATGGCAATAATGCACATTATACATGTCTCTAATAAGTGACCAAAATAAATAAGAATTTGATTTAAAAAGTTCCAGAAGGTAAATATATTATTACCTATCTTTACAAACAACATACTAAATATTCATTGGACTGGTGACTGTTTAAAATGCCACAAGACACTTTGTTCTGTTTTTATATTTATTACTCATTGGTTGTAAGGTTGAATATAGTAAAAGCAAGCTTATTTGTAACAGAGTTCCTGATGAGAATATTAAACTATCCCTCCCTCCCCGTTTCATGACAGCTGAAGCAACAGCAAGGCAGAAGCTGACACTATCCATTATTTGAATTATGAGAATTCATAATTCTCATCACTATCACGTCATGTTATGACAGTGTAAATACTGTGAAATCACCATCTTTGGTTTCCAGCTTGGATGTCCCCACTTTCCTTCCTCACAACTAGTATACTATAACTAGTATTTATTTTTTTTAAATGTCTATACATACCATTTCATCTACTTTGGGTGGGTGAAGGTGGTGTGAACCCAGATATCTTGGTTAATTTGAAATGTTTTTTTTTTTATTGCATCTCTCAAGATGTGGAAATCCTCCATGGGAAGATCAGGATAAATTCATCCTTGTTTGTTTGGTGGGTAAAAACATTTGCAGTTAAGTTAAGACTTTGATTTATAAGGTGTTATGGCTGGGTTGAATTGATTCTGGTTTTTAAGCCAATATATTAAACAACAATGCCTTTATTCTGAATTTAATTATGTGTTTCTTACATATCAATAAAAAATATTAATTCAGGGTATTATTAATTAATGGATTACAGGATTGTAAAAAATAGGGATTGTAAAAAATAGGGATTTTTCCTTACCTATCAACAGATGCCTTAAATCAGTGTTTCTCAACCTTGGCGACTTTAAGTCCTGTGGACTTCAACTCCCAGAATCCCCCAGCCAACACAGCTGTGCTGGCTGGGGGATTCTGGGAGTTGAAGTCCACAGGACTTAAAGTCGCCAAGGTTGAGAAACACTGCCTTAAATACTATCCAAGAGAAGGAGATACACAAACAATTTGAGATACAAGCACTTGTCTTATCCCTTTCTTCCCCAGCTTTAATTATCCCTTTCATTTCCTTGCTTTTCTTCTTGTGTATGTTGCCTTATTTATTTAGCATTTAAAAAACAACAACATTGCCTTCATCAAAAAAACAGGATGTCATTCACTCTAAAGCTGTGGGGAAGAATGGTTCACTATTTTTAATCCGGAATATTCCTATGGGGAAGAATGGTTCACTATTTTTAATCCGGAATATTCCTATGGGGAAGAATGGTTCACTATTTTTAATCCGGAATATTCCTATGGGGAAGAATGGTTCACTATTTTTAATCCGGAATATTCCTATGTGTGTTTATCTTTCAAAAGAAGCGTGTACTTTCGCATTCTTTCTCTCTCTCTCTCTTCGCTTTACAAGAGAATTGTGTCTTGTTTCCCCTGGTGGAATTGAAAGGATGCAGATAAGCTCTCACATCTTTTCCCACCCATTCTATCCAGATCTATTCTGATTGGCTGATATCCCTTTCCTGATCGGCCAATCCTGGCCACTCGCGGTCCCCATAGCAACCTGTAAACTCAACATTGATCGGTTATTTTGCTGATTCCAGCAACCTTTGTCCGAAGTATCCTTTTCTTTAAGCCACCTTGGTGCCCTGAGCTGCTCCAGATGATCAACTCCCGGACAAGTAAGAGTGGCCGGATGTACAGTCCTGGCGTGCTTCTCGGTAACTGGTTTGAAGATGTGTGCTTAGAAGAGGTAAATAAAAATTATCCAGCCTTTGCAGGGTTCCGTTCAAGTTTGGCCCTTTGTGCAAATCTCAAAAGCAACTTAGAGAGGAATTTTAATTATAATAGGGAGGTTTGATCGCAGCAGCTCTAGGTTTTCCTGACGTTCAGATCGACTCTTGGAGTTGGTGACTTGCTATATTTACAGCCTGATGCTTGGGTTATTTCTTTAAAGTTTAAACCCAAATTCCATCTCATTCTGCTGCATTATTTGGGGAGTTACTTGGTGTATTCCAGACTTTAACGCTGCATGCTAAATGTGCATTCCCCTCACAATCAGGAGGCTGAGAGTTCGATCCCAGGTAGAGGCAGATATTTCTCTCTCTGGGTACACTGAGAATAGATCTGCCGGACAAAACTCCACATTGGTGACAGGAAGAGCATCCGGCCACTAAAACACTCTGCCAAGCTCCATTCAGTTGCCCAGATTCCACCCCGCAAGGGATTATGGGGTTGTTAAAAGATGCTGATGCTGATGCTAAATGCACGTTCTCTCTTTTAAAAAAAATATTTCTATGAGCCACTGGCAACCTCTAGAAAGAGGCAGAATCTGTTGGATAACCTTCTACTCTGTTGCATTGGTTCAGCAAATTATTTTATGCAAGAATTTACAGCAACTGTATTCCTCAAACAACTTCACTGGACACGTTTACAAGATATTATTGTCTCCACCCATTTGCTCTGTCCTCCTAGATGTGGGAAAACCTTTTCATAGTTTTTTTTTTAATGTCCTTGTTTTCATTCTTTAGATGGGATTTAGCCATTTGGATCGAATTTCCTAAGGTGGGTGATTTGATGCCCCTGATCACACTGCAGTTATATACAGGAGGCATAAGAAATTCTTTTTTTCCCCCCTTTTAAAAATAGGAATCGTTGAAAGATTTTCTATATAAAAGAGAAAATGGAGAACTAATAATCCAGAAATCGCGAAGACTGAAAGATACTCTTTACAAGAAGGTATTACATCCCAAAACATGTTTGAGGGTTCCCCTAATTCTCTAGAATACTTGGATTTTGTTCCCTACTCATTTACTCTGGCCGTGGGGAAGCCAGATTCACTTAACAACTGCGGCGCAGTGGTTAGAGTGCAGTACTGCAGGCTCCTTCTGCTGCCTGAAATTTGGCAGTTCGACTCTCACCAGGCTCAAGGTTGACTCGGCTTCCCATCCTTCCGAGGTGGGTAGAATGAGGATTGTTCAGGGCAAATAGGCTGACTCTGTAAACCCCTTAGAGAGGGCTGTAAAGTGGTGTATAAGTTTAAGTGCTATTGCTATTGTGGGAAAGATAAAGGAGAACTGTGCACAGTTAACTTCCTCTTCTCGCCAACAGGAGCAACTTTCCATTTCAAAAGATGGATATATTCATTTCGGAGACACAGTTCTATTTGCGAACCTCGACGTCGTTAGACTCCCAGAGGAAAAAGCTATTATTATGGGTGGGAATCTGTCCCTGGCTGTGAATCCTGATATATCAACTCTGTACACTGGTGATAATTTGACAGCTCCATGTGACTTGAGTGCAATCGAACACATGAACCCCATTGGGCGGAATGTGTTTCGGATTTTAAGGTGGGACTCTCTGGTGAAAAGATTTGGCAGTAAGATGGGCAAAGGGACCAAGCCGGGTGGATAGTTGGGAGGGAAAGGGGTGGAACAATGGATGGGCCCTAGATATCATTGTGGGAGGAGCCATGATGATGATGATTACATCACACCGAGTGCAGCTGGTAGGGTGGACGGGGCCAGAAGGAAGCGTTAAATAAAACCAAAAGTGAGTGGGGACACTCATTCTACCTCTTCTGTAGAAGAGGTTCCACAAATCTACCGTGCTGTTTAGAACCGGTTCCAACTCCCTCCCCCGCCCATCCGGACATCATAAAGATGAAGAGCGAGAGGAGGAATTCTGGGAGTTGAAGTCCACAAGTCTTAAAGCTGTCAAGTTTGAACACCCCTGGGATTTTTTTCTAAAGGGTTTGGGGTCCAAGGGTCTTGTAACTTGACAGCTTTAAGACTTGTGTGCTTCAAATGCCAGAGTTCTTGAGCCAACATTTTGGTTGCTAAGCAAGAGCGTTGTTAAGTGAGTTTCACCACATTTTACAAGTTGGCCACGCCCACCCAGTCACATGACTGCCAAGCCACTCCCACCCGGTCACATGGTCAGCAAGCCATTCCCACCCAGTCACATGGCCAGCAAGCCACTCCCACCCGGTCACATGGCCGGCAAGCCACTCCCACCCAGTCACATGGCCGACAAGCCACTCCCACCCAGTCACATGGCTGGCAAGCCACTCCCGCAAAGCAGGTCATACCTACAGAAGAAGTTTTAAAAAATTTTGAAACCGACCACTGATACACACACACACACACACAATTATTCCCCTCTTATTTCTATCTCTATATTAACTCCCCCCAATATCACTATAATATTCGAAGATGTTTCTTTTCTATTTCCCATCTTTCACCTATTTTATTATTCATATTTCCTTTATTTAGCTCTTCATATCTATTTATATTAAAGTTTCATCCTTCATTCTCTTCATTATTCAATGTCTCAATATACACTTCTAAATTCCAATCACAATCATTTAAACATTTAAAGTACATCTATTTGTGTTCTTTCCAATCCTCCAATCTCTGTAATTTTTTCTATTAACACATGTGTTTACATTAAACTATATTCCTCTCTTCCAAGGGCCTTTTTATCCATGGTCCCAGCTGAATGCTTACCCAATGTGTTTGCAGTTGGCCTGAGAGCCACATGAAATTAGCCTCTGAAGGTCACGAATGGCCTTAAAATAAGAAATCAGACGTGGGCAACATGTGATTCTCAGGACCTGCAGCCTTCCAATTTCCTCGGGGCAACCCAAGCATCTGGTCACAATTGTTGAAAATTGAGAGCACCGTTTCCTACCATCTTGAGATGGGAAACACTGATTGAGTATAGTCGGAATCCTAAATTTGGCACAGCAGAGTTAGAAAACAAAGATTTCCCAATCCTTCCTCCAAACCTACCCTGCATGCTATATAGACTCACCTCTTTGGGGGACTGTCCTTCTCTTCATTCCTGCTTTAAGTCCTCTGACCGTGTGTTACGCAAATGTAGGAGAACATTTAAGGATGAATCAACTCCTTGCCACCTCTGATTGGCAGGTTTTTTCCAAGTTTTCAGATCAGAATGTTTTCCCACCTTACTTGGAATCGTCTTTTTGGTTAGAAATGAAATCCTTAATCACTGACTGGAGATTGGATTCCAGGTCTTTCTACTCCTTGATGAGTGCTTGTTACTGTACTGTTACTGTAATTTTATCATTTTTAGTGGATGTTCCAATTTAAAACACATCCATTCATTCTTTCTTTCATTCATTCATTCATTCATTCATTCATTCATTCATTCATTCATTCTGTCTGTCTGTCTGTCTGTCTGTCTGTCTCTCCCACCCACCCTCCCTCCCCCCTCTCACACACACTTTTTTCTTTGCTTGTTTTTAATGGCTGCTTCACAACCTTTTATTGTTGTATATGTTGAAAATATATGGGACACAATGGCTCAGTGGCTAAGATGCTGAGCTTGTCGATCAGAAGGGTCAGCAGTTCAGCGGATCGAATACCTAGCGCCACATAATGGAGTGAGCTCCCATTACTTGTCCCAGCTTCTGCCAACCTAGCAGTTTGAAAGCACGTATAAAATGCAAGTAGAAAAATAGGGACCACTTTGGTGGGAAGGTAACAGCGTTCCAGGCACCTCTGGCGTCTAGTCATAGAATGGAATAGAGTTGGACACTGGCCACATGACCACAGAGACGTCTTCAGACAGTGCTGGCTCTTCAGCTTTGAAACGGAGATGAGCACCGCCCTCTAGAGTCAGGAATGACTAGCACATAGGTGGGTGGGGAACCTTTACCTATGTTGAAAATAAATTAGTAAAGAATGCCATCAAGTTGGCAGCCTGAAATACCTTGAAAACCTCTACCTTTTATCCCCAAAAGTTCTCTTTCTCCCTATGAAAAGTCGAACTGGAAGCTCTTAGGAACAAGTGACTCCTTCTCCCCCTCTTGCTTAGACTGCCAGGGAAATTTTTTTTCTTCTTCTGTATATAGGATTAAAGGAGTTGCTTCAAAGTAAATGATTGTATTGCATTGGGTTGCACTGATATTTTTCTCCTTATTATAGCCTCGAAGGAGAAGCCATGGGGGAACCTCTTAGATATGGGCAGAATTGTGGCCTAGGAGCAGCTGGTGGATTTCAGGATAAAATGGTTAGTGATAAATAACATCAACTTAATAACAAAGTTCAATGTTTCATTCCAAAGGAAACCATTTTGGGAAGAGCTAATAGAAAATACATTTGTCCGGAGAACTGATGTCTAACTAACAGGACTGATTAAAAAAATAATCTGAAATAGGATAAAGCCACTTGAGAAACACTTTCCAACTTGTATATCGTCCCTAATCCAATTCGGAGTTATAATCCTAGACGCATTGTTGCATTTTGATCTTTTTTTAAAAAAAAAACAACTCTCCTTCCCTACAGGTGGATCCTATTGTTCAATTTCAAATTTACATCTGTATCCCAAGCAGGGATGGTGTGGTGGCCTATAGGTGGAACTCTCACCTCACAATTAGGAGGCTGTGAGTTCGATCCCAGGTAGAGGCAGATAATTCTCTCCCTGGGCACATTGAGAATACTGTATTTTTCAAAATATAAGATGCACCGGACTATAAGACGCACCTAGCTTTTGGGGAGGAAAACAAGAAAAAAAATCTGCCTCTGCCTCCCAGCAATTTGCAGCAAAAAGCAAACAGCCTGGTCAGCTTCAGCACAACCTGATTTAGCACGAGTAGCTGATTGGTGGATGGATTGGCCTCCCAGTATACCGCCTATCAGCTGTTCCGGACTGCAGAGATCGCTGTTGCCGTCCATCGCTGCCGCTGTCTATCGCTGCCTCCGCGCACCCCATTTGTGGGCTCCGCATGAGCTGTTTTCAGCCTCTGCGCACCCCCTTTTCAGCCCGTTCCAGGTGATGGGAAAAGGCAACGGCGGCAGTCCCCCACCGCCTGGAACAGGCTGAAAATGGGACATGCAAAGGCTGAAAATGGGGCACGTGGAGGCGGCAATAGGTGGGGACAATGGGTGACAATGGCAACAACAGCGGGGATCTCCGCAGCCTGGAACAGCTGATAGGCAGTATTCTGCAAAGCAGATCCAACTGCCAATTAACTGCTCATGCTAAATCAGGCTGTTTGCTGTTTGCTGCAAGGAGGCAAATTGCTGGGAGGCAGAGGCTGAAGGGTGGGGGCCGGTGTGTGGGCGGGGCTTTGGCAACATCTGTTCTATAAGACACACAGACATTTCCACCCACTTTTGGGTGTATATACACTGAAAAAGTCAGTATATCTGCTGAAAAAAAACTCCGCATTGGCAACAGAAAGGGCATCTGGCCAGAAAACATTCTGTTCCATTCAGTTGCCCAAACTCCACTTCTCAAGGGATTATGGGGTCATTCAAAGGAGATGATCCCAAGCACAACCGGTAGGTCACTCTAACTTTGGCAAGGGTCCCAGCGTCTGGTTCAATACAGTTATATTTCTGTGTCTCCTCCCATTCTGTGAAACTAGCCAGAATCCTCCATATGTTCAGCCTTAAATTTGCAAATGGGAGAAGGCAGCCGCTGATCATAGGGAACAGTGAACATGCTGTTAATTCCCCCCCCCTTTGTTTTCTGTTGATCTTCAACAATGGTTATCTAATTTCCAGACAAACTATTCCCTTCTGTCTTCGTTCCCAGCTGTTTATGTCCAGCGACCATAAATCATTTCACAATATGGCCAAGAAATCTTCTCTCCAGCCTGTCTTCATGACGGATGAACTTTCATACCTGTGTGCCTGGCAGTTCACCTTCCTGGATCCACAGTTACGCATGGAATACGAAGGGTTGCCAATCGCTGTAAGAAAACACCTGTATTTGTAAAGAGAGAATGTGAGCGTGTGTGAGAGCGAGCTTGAAGGGAAGCCATTCTGAATAATCTCCCCCAAATCCTTTTTCTAAGAGGCAACTCGACTTTCTTAATTTTTCCTTGAAGACTTTTCATTTCTCATCCCAGAAGCTTCTTTAGTTCTGGAATTTCCAATACAACACCCCCACCCCCCAGCAAAAAAGTTCTGGTTTCATTTTTATCTCCATTTTCCAAATTTTCGATATTAAAATATGAACTGATTCATGTGAATATATTTTATGTTTCTCACTTTGGGTCAAATCAACATTCAAATCTTTCTTAGTGAGTAGCACAAACTCTGTGCTATTTTTTTTGTACTACAGAAGAGGAACAGAATTAACATGTCCCCAAAAGATATGGTATTAGAAGGGTTTAAAAGGAATGTGACCAAGGGACGCGGGGGCTCAGTGGCTGAGACGCTGAGCTTGTTGATCAGAAAGGTCAGCAGTTCGGCGGTTTGAATTTCTAGCGCTGCGTAATGGAGTGAGCTCCTGTTATGCGTCCCAACCTCTGCCAACCTAGCAGTTCGAAAGCCTGTAAAAAGTAGAAAAATAGGGACCAAACTTTGGCGGGAAGGTAACAGCGTTCCGTGCGCCTTTGGCATTGAATCATGCCAGCCACATGACCACAGAGACGTCTTCGGACAGCGCTGGCTCTTCAGCTTTGAAAGGGAGATGAACACCACCCCCTAGAGTCAGGAACAACTAGTACATATTGTATGTAAAAGGAATGTGAAGATGTGGAGATATAGGTAGTCTTCAATGATAATTGAGCTCTGCAATTATGGCCGTAAGACACGATAGTTATAAAACGGGACATCAGACCCAATTTACATCCTTTTTTTTGTGGCAGTCATTAAATGAAACCAGTGGTCATAAAGCAAACACTGCCATTTTAAGCAGGGGCAAACCTCAGTTTCCCACAAAAATGTCACAAATGACAACTGTGTGACTGTGGGGCGCTACAAACAGGTGTAGAGATAGGCTGGTTGCCAAGTGCCCAAATGCAGTCACGTGACTCTGGGGGAGGGGCAGACATTGTAACTTCAGAAATGGGTGATCAGTAGCTTTTTTGCTGGGGGAGGGGCTCCGTTGTAACTTCAAACAGTTGCTAAGCAACCAGTTGCATGTCGAGGACTATGTATACTTGCATTCAAAACCTGTTTAGTAGGAAATACATTTTATTTTATTTTCTATGCTTGAGAATTCTGGGCCAGTATAATTGACTGAAATAAGCAGTTGAAATATGGACATTTAAAGCCTCCCTGTCCTTTGTCCTTTTTTTTGTAGGCAAACACGAAAGTTGTCGTCGTTCATAGCCATACAAATCAGGCACTCGCAGTTCCCAGGACCTTCTGGATAAGGTGAGCCCCAGGCGTCTCCAGATCTACAACCTGCATTTAAACGAGCTTTAATTCTTTCTCGTGATCAGGGCCGGAAGCCGTGGTATGATTCCGCCGGTTCGCACATATTCGAGGGAACCGGTTGTTGGAAGAAATCCCCTTTTGTTTTTTCCCCACTTTACAGGGCTAATCCTGTAAGGAAGGCAGGAAGGAAACATTCTGGTGTTGTTTCTAGCCTCATATTTATTGCCCTGCTTACAGAAACTGCCTCTCCGTTTAACCCTTATTCCATTGCAACAGCTAAGGCGAAGCGCCCATCGATGTGAATGACGTTGAGTTGGCCACGCCCACATGGTCACATGACTACTGAGCCCCGCCTACCCAGCTGGTCATTAGGGCAGAGAAACGTTTGTTATCCCACCATTGGCCAAAAGGGACCTTTGGAAAGGCTGTTTTGGAGTTTCTGTTTAGTTGTTTTTTTCTCCTGTGTGTTGTTTCTCTTTTTCAAGGACGTACTTTGGGAAAGAATGCGAAATCAACTGCCACACCTATCTGGATTCCCACAAAGCTGAAGAGAGCAAGAACCACTGGATAATAGTCACGGGGAATCCTAGCGACGATTCGACGACAATGTTCAATAGGCCAAAGCCTCAGTCAGAGGAGACGAGGACACAGAATAGAGAATGTCTATGAAAAATCCTCGGAATGAACAGTTAAACTTCCTGCTTTCGTGAAAGAAAAACAGGAGAAGAAGGAAAAACCCAGCATGATGGTGATGATGATGAAGAAGAGGAGGAGGAGACTGAAGAAGGGATTAAAGGTATATTGAAACATAATAGCAGTGTAAACTGAATAACTTTCAAAATTAATGATTGAATCTTGAATAAAATGTTGATTAAAAACTTCCCTAACTTCTACCTTCTTTCGTTTTTGTCGTTTTGACCACAGGATGGCAGCATCGTTCCATAAGAAAATTCTCTCTCTCTCTCTCTCTCTCTCTCTCTCTCTCTCTCTCTCTCTCTCTCTCTCTCTCTCTCTCCTCCCTCCCTCCCTCCCTCCCTCCCTCCCTCCCTCCTCCACTCTCCCCCTCCCTCCCTCTCTCTCTTCTTCCCTCCCTCTCTCTCTTCTCTCTGTTTAAGAATGTTTATTTTACTCTAATGACTGTAAGAAGTTAAAGCTGTAGCAGGTTTTCTTTATTGGGCAGCTTCTAGATGTGTTGGTACTAAAGATCCCATAATTCCCCATTGGGAATTCTGGAAATGGTTGTCCAACCATATCTAGAGAGTGATCCTTTGAAGAAGGCCCACGGAACTTCAAAACAGTGTCTCTCTGCCCCACCCCTGGGCTGCCAGCCATTTTGGCACGAAGAAGTGAGGATGGTGGAAATATTTGTAGGACTGAATTAGCAATGGAAAGGATGCTTACTGTATATCCTTCTTGTTTTTCTTCATAGCAGGGAAACAAAGCAGTTTAGAAAGACAAATGTCTGGAGGAGTTTTCCAGGACACAATTCATGGACAGAAGAACCCTAGCTACTTTTATACTCAAGCCAACCATCTGCCTTGCTGTCAAAAATAAAAGAGGAAGAGATGTGGAACTCCCTGCCTCAGGAAAGCAGCTGGACCATTCTCCTCTCATTCCTTTCTGAGGAAGGCTTTCGTTCTACAGCAGGGCTCTCCAAACCTAGTAACGTTAAGACTTGTGGACTTCAACTCCCAGAATTCCTCAGCCAGGTCTCCAAACGTGGCAACTTTTAAGACTTGTGGACTTCCACTCCCAGAATTCCTCAGAATTCCATGGCTGGCTGAGGAATTCTGGGAGTGGAAGTCCACAAGTCTTAAAAGTTGCCACGTTTGGAGACCCCTGTTCTATAAGCAAAGGCCATTGTGATGGCGTGTGACCTGCTCCAACCACAATCTTCTTTTCCGTAATATTTTTTACTTTGGTTTTGTTTTCCTTTTAAACAGTTTTAAATTTTCCACTGGGATTTGGTGAGCTGTCCTGGGTGGGTTGCGGTGTAAGCCCTGGAAGGACAGGAATAGAAATTTTTAGATTAAAAAATATATATACATAAATGCGCCTCAAGGCACATACCTGAAAGAAGTCTGTGGCTGACTATGCTCTCGGTCTTTCTGTCTCTGGGATATTCTAAAGCCAACATTTCCATGTTGGACTGAAAATCCCACAACTGGCCAAGGAGTCTGGAGTGGGGGGGGGGAGCGAGAAGCTGTTGCAGGGAGCCACTCTCAGGCTTTTGTGAACTCGGAGCCTCTTCCGTAAACGATTCATTCAAAAATAAAATAAAATAAACCTGGAAAGCATTTACTTTCTGGCATGGCTGTCGGAGGATGAGCTATACTTTTTGAGGGTGAATTTATGCAGACACATTCCTGCTTTGTGTTTGCAGAAAGTTTCGTGTGTGTGTGTGTGCATGTGTGTGTGTGTGCGCGTGTGTGTGTAGAGTAGTCCTGCTGACTTATGTCAAGATACCCCCTGCCACACATGGAAACTTGGAAGAAAATGGAACAAAGCTGGACCACCCAGAACCAAGGATCCATGTAGCTTATCAGGATTTCTACACGAGGGACTGTTTCGTTTGCTCCCTCTGAATGTGCCCCGTTGGCAAAAGCCACCCCCTTCACTTCCCAAAAGTCAGCATTGAAGTCCCAGCCCTCTGTCCCAATTGGGAGGTGGCCCTCTGCAGTAGCAAAAGGTAGAGATTTTAGGAAAAGCGGAGGGTTACTATTTTTACTATTTAAATTGTACTATTTCATTGAAAGGACTAGGTGGGGGGGGGGAGTGACATGATAGCGGTATTTCAATATTTGTGGGGTAGCCACAGGGGCAAAATCAGCGTACCTTCACTACCGGTTTGCCAGTGTGTGCACATGCACATCCGCAGGGCCTTTCGTGCATGCGCAGAGCGTCAAAAGCAGGACGTGATGATGTCAGGGCGGGTGGGCGGAGCCTCCCTCCGCCACGGCTACCGGTTCGACCGAATCAAATAGAATCGGCTGAATTGCTACAAAGAAGAGGGGTTCACCCTATTTTCCAAAGCACCAGAGAGGGCAGGACAAGAAACAATGGATAGAAATTAATCAAGGAGAGAAGCAAGTTGGAAATAATAAGAAACTTCCTACCAGTGAGGACAATTAACCAATGAAACATTTTGCCTTCAGATGTTGTGGGTGCTTCATCACTGGAGGTTTTGAAGAAGAGACTGGACAGCCATTTGTCTGAAATGGTGTAGAGTTTCCTACTTGAGCAAGGGGTTGGACTAGAAGACCTCCAAGATCCCTTTCAGCTTCATTCTGATCAACTCTGCCTCCTTCCCCTTCCTGATTCATCTTTATAGCATTTAACTCAGATTTACTGACTAAAATATGATTGCATGGCTTGTCCTTGGCAGGAAATAGTAACCTGTGCGATTTTTCTACAAGATTCCTGTTCTATTTAATGAACCTGCTTTTGATATTTCTTTATGAGAAGTGAATTGCGGTGGGATTTATAAGGATGGAACCGGGGTGTTCTTGCATTTGTTTAGGGCTGAGATGGGCAAAGGATGGGTGTTCATCTTTTTTCTTTTTACAAGCCTTTCTCCAGTGATCAACACTGATCAGGCTTCCATTGAACAAAATAACAAAATAAGTTGGAAGGGACTTTGGAGATCTTCTAGTCCAACCCCCTGCCTAGGCAGGAAACTGAACATCATTTCAGACAAATGGTTATCCAATATCACCTTAAAAATTTCCAGTGTTGGAGCATTCACAACTTCTTGAGGCAAGTTGTTCCACTGGTTAATTGTTCTGTCAAGAAATTTCTCCTTAGTTCTAAGTTGCTTCTCTCCTTGATTAGTTTCCACCCATTGTTTCTTGTCCTGCTTTCAGGTGTTTTGGAGAATAGTTTGATGCCCTCTTGTTTGTGGCAGCCCCTGAGATAGAATAATCATATCCAAGGACCAGTGGTGGGTTTCAAAAATTTTTGGAACCTCTTCTGTAGGTGTGGCCTGCTTTCCGGGTCCACTGGTGGAACCTCTTCTAACTGGTTCAGTACATTTGACGAACCGGTTCTACCAAATAGATGCAAACTGGTAGGAACCCACCTCTGCAAGGAACCTTATTGGGCTCCCCCCCTCAATTTGAAAGTATAGATGGGCTACAGAGTGATGGAAAAATATATTGCAGAAAATAATGGCTGTAGTCGTATACGTCACCACCTACAACGAGGAAGTCAGCTGAAAATCACCAAGAAAGAATCGCTCAGAAATGTTCAAACAACCCCCGAATAAGGTGGGAACACAAAAGCCTCTTTCATGGGAGGATGAAAACATTTGAAGAATTGCAAGGCAGATATGAGGACAGCATTTGTTCTGGCTCTCCATATGAGAAAGACTTGGCATGCTCTTTTATTTTCCTCCCAGAGTAGATGTTTCTGTCTTGATTTGTCCATCCTTGAAGAGCAGACTGGAGAAAAGGATGATCATCATAGAGTTTGTGTAGTGAAGGCAAAGGAACCATCATCACACAGTATTCCACACTTGGAATACTTAACCATTGTCCAGTTTTGGTCACCATGATACAAAAACAATGCTGAGACTTTAGAAAGCGTGTAGAGAAGAGCAAAGATGGTTAGGGGACTGGAGGCTAAACTGTACAGTGAAAATGCCTGGTCTAACAAAGAGAAGGACTAGGGGTGACATGATAGCAGTCTTCCAATATTTGTTGGTTCTTTATAGAAACCATATGTCTTTGCATCTTTCTCATATCTTGATTGTATTTGCAGGTGTGGCCACCATACTAAATCCACCCATGTTTCTGCAATTCCTGCTTCGATTTGAGTTCCTCTCCTTCATTTAAAATGTCTTTATATGTTATTCTTCTGAGCTGTCAAAGGACTGTGAAAATTGTGCACGCACGTTTTTCAAATGGGAAATAACACTTATGTGCATAAGCTTTAAAACATATAGAGAACAGTTGCTAGAATTGGGTATGTCTAGTTTGATGAAAAGAAGGACTAGGGGAGACATGATAGCAGTCTTCCAATATCTCAGGGGCTGCCCCAAAGAAGAGGGAGTCAAGCTATTCTCCAAAGCACCTGAAGGCAGG